>NC_141601.1:31212305-31499805 GCF_047967505.1 Dipteris shenzhenensis | reverse complement strand
ATGGTTCCAAGCAGTAAGAAAAGACATCATCCCACTGTAGAGAAAGATAATGTGGATGAAAAACGGTCAAAAAAAGAGAAAGATGAAGAAGACTCAGAATCCGAGGCTGAAGATGATTAGGATGAACTCACATCAATCAAAAATCTTAATCTGCGTCTTAATGAAGCAGTCACAGATGATGATGTGGGATATATCTGGGGTCAAAGGACGTGGTTTGTGAATGCCAATGTGGAAGCTGCAGCTCTCTTTACTAATAGCTGAAGCCTTGATATATCCTATGCAATGCAAATATACGAGGCTTTGAGAGATGGTAAGAAACCTGTGGCAAGCAATGTGGTCTTGCGCCCAATAATGTTTTGTTTAACCAAAAATAGTTTTCTGGATCAAATAACATTTACAGGGCCTACACATTTCGAGGAAATCTTCAGTCAATTCTTTAAAGACACTCTAAAAAATATTCCACATGAATAAGGCGAAGAGGCACAAGGAGAGAATATGCTAAAGGAAGTCAAGAAGGAATTTCTCCTTCATTGCAGATTCCAGCCCATTGATGGTCAACATTGGGCTTATGCTTGTAATCAGATCGCAAGGGAAGCAAAGGAGGGCAAAAGACTCACTCCAGAACAATTTGTAAAGATAAGCTCATTCCATTATTATCCTGCAACAATCTGTATATTCAAGCATGAGATCAAGTATTTGATTGAGTCCGAAAGACTTAATCATTATGTCCATGGAAAGCGTAAGATATCCTCAACATCAGAGGTCTTACAGAAGGCAAGGGTGATATGGACAACATTTGGTTCTCCAAATCCTGATTTGAAGCGAAAGGTCACAAAAGCAGACGCCGACACACTCACAAACTTTTATACTTCTTTGAGTGCAGTTGTGCCTAGGGGAACCCAAGAGCGGGAAGAAAGCATGACAAGCCTCAAGGTGGTGAGGGACAGATATGCCGACTACACTTCTATCATATTTCATCCTGTTGAAGTCTTCAATGAGATGCTTGAAACGTGCATTGCTTGTGAGCGTGGACAGCTGACCTATGAAGCTCCTTTGTTTATCTCCGGCAAGTCAAAGGTAATGGATAAGAAGGAGTTGACAGCAAGGATGTGGAGGCCTGTAAAGTACTTACCTGATAAGTATGCATCCATGGCAGCACAAAAAATTTTAAAGAAAGAATGGTTTTTTGGAAAAAAAGACAAAGACCACTGCATGGAAGAATGCATCAATGTACAGGTGAGGCGTGATGCAGTCATAGTGCCATCAAGTATTTGCTTTCAGAGAAACAAATTCCACTTACTTATTGTAACATTGACTATAATGTAGTGAAGCATATAGCTTCTTTGTCAACACCCAAGGTAAAGCTATGGGCAAACAGGTGGATTAAAAAGGATGAAGATGGGTCGGAAATAGTAACCTCTTATATGAGAAAAGAGATCCCACAACAGGTGGTTGCATATGTGGAAAGATTAATCAGCGAGATAAGAATGTCGATAGATATGCACCAAAGCTTTCAATTCAATGTAGAGGTTACAATAGAGTCTGGAAAGCTTGTAAACTTCAGGGGAGTCTCAGAAGATGACTTCTTCAAGAATGAGTCAGCATGGGATAAGCCACAACTATTCTTTATCAATGAAGTTTCTAGCGATGATATCCATAACTTCATTGATAGAATAGTATATACCACCATTAGCAAAGTGGCGATTTGCAACATTGTCATATTTGTTGATAAAAAAGACAAAGAAGCCATGCAGGTTACTCTAGAGCGAGCATATTCATCATCAGATTTGAAGATCTATAGTGGTGTTTATGCAGCAAAGAGAGGCAAGAGAGAATGTGGCATAGCGATTTAAACTCTTGAATCATTCTTTCTGTGTATGCGGAGTCCCAACCCTGATCACTCCTTACAAAAGAACATAAGAGGGAATTCAAATAATTTGAGATTGATGCTAGAAGAGCAAGATATTCCCAGGTCCATACATTATTAAAAAAACAACTATGGAAGTCCTGCAAAAAGTGGGAGTCTCTTGCTTACCATGATAGAGAATTTACTGCCGGCAAGTTGGGAGGTCACCTTGTGCAGGATGGGATATTTATTTGAGGATCTCCTAAGAAAAGACAACTCCACCAATATTATTGAAAATAAGCATTTCATGGCCTATTTCCAGCTTCAAGTAGATCTAGCCACAGGCTATGAAAAAGAGATAGACCACAAGGACACCGATGACATGGATGATTACCTTGAAGATCATAATGTCCCAAATGTTGATGATGAAAAGATGGACTTACATGACCCGTTCACAGAGAGGTTGGTGGATGAAGACAAACATGATGATGCCTTCTTTGATAATTATGGCTCGTAGGGTTATGAAAAAAGGCCACTACGACAATACTTAGCGGTATGAACTCTCTATTTCTCAACTAAATACAATTTTTTAAATAAGATTTAAATTTAAAGATAATGAATCTAATCTCTCATATTTGTTTACAGGCAATAGAGGGAGAAGAAATGGATGAAGTCAATACAGAGGCACTCCCTTCTACTTCAACAATGCAACCACCTCTAAATTTGATTGAAAAATCAAATTTAGCTACATTGGATAAAATGGAGAGCTCATTTGAAGTTAGGATCGTTTTGAAACGAGAACCTCAGTATTTAAGCTTTGGTAGAGAGGAGGTTTCAATCCTCTCCAATCCTTTAAAAGAGGTTAATGACAATGTTATCTTGGCCATTCTCAGGTAATGTTTATTTATTTATTGCTACTTCAATAAGCTAACATTTGTTTATTTATTCACAGTTCGGTTATATTTCAGTTTCCTAGTGCAGAATGCAAATCAATTCTATGAGCTAATGTTTGTTTATTTCTTGGTGCAGTGTAGTTATTTCTCAGCTTCCTAGTACAGTGCAGCATCGTGTCTACATGCTCGTTGCTCTCCTTTCTTCTATTCTTAGCTCTCCTCAAAAGACTATAGAAGATGTTTGTACCTGGTTAAGCCCTTTGAATTTAGATGGGGTGCGAGTCATCTTAATGCCTTATCATGAGGCATAAGTATCAACTCTAACCTTATTTTTACTATTTCTTTGGCAAGTTTGTGTAAAACAATAATCATTTTTATTCTGGTCGTGTAGCTCACATTGGACTCTGATCTTCTGGGACCTTGAACTCAACCATTTATGGTTTGTGAATTCAATAGAAGGCTATCATGCCAACTCCCCAAGGTAATTATTCTCTTAATATTTTTTATACTTTCTTATTTTGTATCTTATGATCATGACATATTAATATATTTCATATGTCATGTTGGACAGTGCTGCATATCGGCTAGTATCCGCTGTCAGAACAACCATGGAGCAACAAGATCAAGTAGAATTCAAAAGACGTCTGCCAGTGGAGCAAAAAGATGGACACAGCTATGGGTGGAGAGTTGCCTACAACTGCATGTTGTTTCTTACAGAGATTTTTGATTTGGAGTTACCAGTCAAAATGGAATCAGATACAGAAGCTGATCTGCTAGCATTTCGGGCTGAGAGTATTCAACATCTAATTACTACCATTGGGAAACAACATGAAAATATGACTACATTGCAGCATGTATAAAACCTTATCTTTATACTTGTATGCTTGTTCTAGCCTTTAATTGGGATGTGTAAATCTCATAACTTTTTTATATTTTCTTCCAAGAGGAGAAGAGACTGAGTCTAATGAAAGCATGCTATCTTTATACTTTTATGATTATTTAAACCATTAATTTTATTTGGGATGTGTAAATCTCATAACTTGTCTAATGAAAGCATGCTATCTTTATACTTCTATGATTATTTAAACCATTATTTTTATTTTGGATGTGTAAATCTCATAACTTTTTAAAATTTTCATCCAAGAGGAGGAGAGACTCACTCTAATGAAAGCGTGTATGAAACCTTTTTAAATTTTTGCTCCAAGCAGAGGAGAGACTTACACTAATGAAAGCATGTATGAAACCTTATCTGCTTGTTTAAGCCTTTATTTGGGATGTGTACATCGCATAACTTTTTTATATTTTTATGGCAGAAGGAGGATGTGGAGGACATAGCAAGTGAAGAAGAATACGATGTAGACTACTCCCTCAATAAGATGAGTCATAAAAATATGAATCTATTGAAGCAAATTGGAAGTTCATTCACTGCTATGTTGTTAATTCGACAACAACCTCATTTTTTTGAATTTGGTGAAGAAGAGATTTCAATCCTCTTGAATCCTAAGAATGAGGTTAATGTCAAAGTCATTACAACCATCCTCAGGTTTGATGCAGCCTTTTCCTTGGCTTTATACTTTGCTTATTTTGATTAAACCCAAGAAGCTAATACTTTTTTTTTTAATATAGTAATGTTATAGCAAATTTTCCGCAAAATATACAAAGCGTTTCATATATGCTCGGTCCTCGTATTTCGGAAGTGCTTAGCAACAAAGAAGAAACCATAGAGAACGTTTGCAAGTGGTTGAAGCACGTTCCTATGAATGACGCACGAGTTATTTTTACAGCATATTATGAGAAGTAAGCATCAAACCCTACTTGTTTTTTCTATTGCATTGCTAGAATTGTCTCAAACACAGTAATTATTCTTTATTGATAATGCAGCTCACATTGGAGTCTGGTAGTCATGGACATCCTTGCGAAGAAGTGCTTCTTTGCCAACTCAATGACATCCGTCCATGGCAATGTGTTAGAGTAAGTATAGACTACACTTGTTGTCACTTCTTGACATGTAGATTGATATGCAATGCACATATTCACTGTTGTTATATGTTTTGATATGCAGATCAGCTCGAAAATTAGTAGATGCTATCGACATAGCGGCAATGTGACTTGGCACAACAAATAGAGTATATAACATGTCAGGTATCACATCAAGAGAATAGCCACATCTATAATTGTGGATGGAGGGTGGGCTACAATTGCTTTTTGGTACTTGGTCAAATTTTTGAGATACAAAATGACACCACACTATCAACATATACGGATTTGCATCTCTATGCATTTATAACATGTACCATTCGAGCAATCATTGATTGCAAAATGAATGCCATCAAAGAGTCAAAGAGGATAGAAGACCTCAACTCTACAAACATGGCTTCATTAAAAGAATTGGGAAGCTCTTTTAATGTTAGGGTTATGATTCAACATAGACCTCAGTATCTTGAATTTGGGGGAGAGGAGATTTCAATTCTCTCTAGAGATTCAAATGAGGTCAATAACAACGTTATGATGGGCATTCTCAGGTTTGATACAAACTTTTTCTCTACTTGATAATTCAATATTTTGATTAAATCTAATAAGCTAATATTCATTTATTTGTTGGTGCAGTAGTATAGTTATCTCACGATTTGGTAGAGTCGTACAAAATCGTGTGTATATGCTGGATTCCCTCCTTTCTCCTATACTTAGCGATAGCAAAAAGACAATAGCTGATGTTTGTAAATTATTACAGCCTTTACATTTACATGGCGTGCGAGTCCTATTTATGGCATATCATGAGATGTAAGTATCATGGCAACCTTTATTTTCATCTTATACTGGCAACATTGTGTTAAATAATAATGGTTCTTAATTATTCGTGTAGGGAACATTGGAGTCTGGTGGTTTGGAACCTTGAAGACAACTATTGTTGGTTTGTTAACTCGATTGCAGGCTTTCATGGCTCAGTGCAAACGTAAGTATTCTATTAATCTGTTGTTACTTCTATATTATGTACCTTATGTGATAGACACACTAAGTTTTTTTAATATGTCACGATGAGCAGGTCGATTGAGAAGTTGGTATCTGCTATCAGAGAAACAGGACAGTACAAAGACTCGGTAGACTTCCAAAAGCGTTTAGTAGTAGAGCAGGAAGATGGGCATAGTTGTGGGTGGAGAGTTGCCTACAACTGCATGTTGATTTTCAAAGAAATTTTCTCACTTAAGCCACAGATCTCATCGGAAGACTCTTTGGAGCTCAAATATTCAGAGGAGGATATACAATTGTTTAGGGCTAAAATCATTCAAGACCTAATTGCTGCCATTAGAATACAACGTGCAACTGAAGCAATACCAGAGCTTCCCTTTAAGGAAGAGGAGACTGAGTCTACTATGAAAGCACTGCACACTACAGAAGAAGTAGAGACCCAATGTACACCTACAGCACCACAGCCTCCACTGGAAGCATCAAAAGAGTTGCCACCGCCTCCGCTTGCATTTAAGGAAGAGGATACTGAGTCTACTCTGAAAGCACTACATACTACAGAAGAAGTAGAGACCGAGTGTACATCTACAGCACCACAACCTCCATTGGAAGCATTCGAAGAGTTGCCACAGTCTCCACTAGAAGCATCACAAGAGTTGTGATGCATGTATGATGTTGTGTTTGTAGTTTTTGTTGATTATACACCAATTTGTGACTTATTACTTAAGTGGCATAATCATGATATTTATATAATTTCTTTATGCACACAATTTTATGATATGAATGTGTGATGATGTGATTATTTGGAAATAAATCCTTGTGTGATGAGAATTTTAATATGAATATGTGATGATGTAATATTTGTAATATAATTATTTCATGCACACAATTTTATGATATGAATGTGTGATGATGTGATTATTTGGAAATAAATCCTTGTGTGATGAGAATTTTGATATGAATATGTGATGATGTAATATTTGTAATATATTTCTTCATGCACACAATTTTATGATATGAATGTGTGATGATGTGATTATTTGGAAATAAATCCTTGTGTGATGAGAATTTTATTCAGTTGGACAGTCTCCACTCACTTAAAGTAGAGCATTCGCAATGCTTCTCTCACTTTATTCCAACCCTTATCCTTATCATCTCCACTCACTTAAAGTAGAGCATTCAATCTCCACTCGCTTTATTCCAACCCTTATCCTTATCATAGTGAACACATCGTGCCTCTCACTTTATTCCAACCCTTATCCTTATCGTAGTGAACACATCGCGCCTTAGTGCACTTGTATTCTTCCATCCTAGTCCTTCCACAAACACTCTCTTATTTCTTACATCCTAGTCCTTCTGAGTAACTTGTATTCTTCTATCCTAGTCCTTCCGCAAACACTCTCAGAGTCTTCTTTCATCCATCCTGATAACCAAGTATTCTTCTATCCTAGTTCTTCCACAAACACTCTCTTCTTTCATCCATCCTAGTGCTTCTCATTAACTTGTATTCTTCTTGTATTCTTCTATCCTAGTCCTTCCGCAAACACTCTCAGAGTCTTCTTTCATCCATCCTGATAACCAAGTATTCTTCTATCCTAGTTCTTCCACAAACACTCTCTTCTTTCATCCATCCTAGTGCTTCTCATTAACTTGTATTCTTCTTGTATTCTTCTATCCTAGTCCTTCCGCGAACACTCTCAGAGTCTTCTTTCATCCATTCTGATAACCAAGTATTCTTCTATCCTAGTTCTTCCGCAGACACTCTCTTCTTTCTTGCATCGTAGTCCATCTCCCTTTCTTTATCATCTCCCCACCCATGGATGTCTTTGGCATTGTCGAAGACGTGGAGTTCGGAATTAACAATCTCAAAGAATGGATTGCTGACCAAGGAGCACAGAGAGAGGCCAGAATTCGACAAGGTTCTCCTTTGACACACATGGAGAGAGAGGAATTTGCTGCACAAAGGCACATAGAGAGGGAGGAGACTCTCAAGATAGCAGACAGTATTAAGGTGTTTTTTGACACCATATGGCTTTGTATTAAGGTGTTTTTTGACACCATATGGCTTTGAGTAATATGATCTACTTCTTGTACAAATGTGATGTTAAGATGATGTTAAGAGAGACTGTATTAAGGTGTTTTTTGACACCATATGGCTTTGAGTAATATGATCTACTTCTTTACAAATGTGATGTGCTCTTTTTGAAATGTACTCTAGTTTTCATAACATGTCACACCATTTTTTCTAATTTGATTTTTTAAAATCTTACTTTTTTGTCTCTTTTAACAATGTGATGTACTCTATTTTTAACATCTCACGTCATTTTTTCTAATTTGATTTTTTAAAATCTTCCTTTTTGACTCAATGTTTTGTTTTATAAGAGCCTCTTTTTTTGAAATGTTTTATCCAAAATTATCTCACAAAATGAATTTGGACAGTGCAAGAGTCCAAAATTAATGAAATAGGTGTTAAAAGTCAAAACCCAATCTTCTATGCTAGGATTGAGCCAGTTGTATGCTTGTTCTCTATCCAAATTTGATAATACACAAACAGCAACCAAGTATACATGTGGATTATTGCCATCTTCATGTGGAACCATTAGCATAAGTGAGACCTTGCCATCTCAATCATGTAGCATATATCCTCTTAATTTACATTAATCCTTCCAACTAACCATGCACATAACTAAATTAGCCACCATATTATTGTTCTATTTACCTCCTAGTTTTGGGATGCAAAACATTCCTAGTCCCAAGATGAATCTAAATATGGAAGGGTTTGAGATTGTGCATCCAATTTAACCTTTTGTTGCTATCTTGATTAGAGTTCATCGGCAATCTTGATCTTGTCTATTCATACACCTAGTAACTTGAAGAATTTTTGAAACCTTTGATAAGGGAATGCGATTTTCTTCAAAATCAACTGTAAATTTAAATTAAGGATACACTAAAATCCAAGAAATGAAACTCAATTATAAAGCAAAGCACCACCCATCTAGAAAACAAGAGAAATATATATTAAATTTTGATGTCTATACAATATTTCTTGTATATTGCATCCAATAGATGCACTTTTTATAAAATATTTGCTTGCTTAGCTTTAGCTACTATTTCTTCTCTCCTCTGAGCTGACAAAACAGTGGGTTCACTGAAAGATTCTACAAGCTACCCAGCATCATAAACACATGCCAAAGCACCCATAGTAGCAACCGCCATGATTCTTCCTGCTAGTTTCTCTCCAAAAGTAGATAATGCCAAGTCCCGCCTCACCAAAATACACTTGCGCATAGAAGGGGGTAAAGGCATTAGGGAGACTAGCTTTAAAAGTGCCCTGCACTTTATCATCTCTTCCTTCCCATAAGGGGAGAACAAAGTATGGAAGCACACTAGGCTATGGCGCTCAAACATTCCCATGTAGTGTCCTAGTACTGAATCCACACCGATGCTATCACCTTTACGTGTCGCAAACTTATCAACTTCGATGATGTCCTGAAAATTGAGATAACATCAGTAATCTTCTCAATGCCAAACTAAGAATATAATTTCATTCATATTGACAAAATATCATAAACTTACAATGTGGGCAACATCTTGTTCGTCCATTCCCAGCTGAGTTATATCGATGGAGCTTTTGCTCTCATCAATTGCTGGAGGTGGTGCTGATGATGAGGCATCTATAGTATTCTCAAGTCTCTGGCGTTTTGGCACCCTCCCTGCCTCCAACCTTTCCTGGACCTCACAAAACTCCATCTCTGTAATTGCTACATTAGTAGTCATGCATTTCCTCCCACACAGTTAAGATTGGATGCTCCAAAGTGTTTGCAGGTGCCAAATCTGTGCACCTATCCAACCCCTCATATGGGTAACCTAAGTTACTACTACTCTCCCAAGCAGAGAGTGCCCCCAGTACTTCATCTTCTCTCAAATTTTTAATATATTGAATGTCAATCGCTAATAAATATTCTCTATTTTCAATCAAAATATACGGAAGGGTTTGCATCAAAACCTCATCCATCATACCTTCTTCCTCCTCTTTTTGCTCTCCTTCCTCCTCTTCCTTTTCTGGCTGTCCTGTGGACTTCGGGAACCACAACCAACTCTGTCATTTGCTCTATTTCTTTTGTGTGCTTTCCCTTGTCCAAAGTTGCACTAGACCAATCTTGAGCGATGGCGGCTTCCACAACCACATCAGGATTCTCCTCAACGTCCACATCTTGCCCTGCTGCTAGAAAAATAGTTGGCTCTACATTGATGAATGGAGGTGCATCTGTGTCCTCCATTTCCAAAAGAATTACACAATAGTCTATTTCCAGGGATACAAAATGAGTTCCTATAGGACCCGCTTGTAGATCCAACTCTTCATCCTTGGAAATCCTTCTAAAACTTTTTGGACTAAGGGATTTGCAAATTCTTTGCAACCTAAACTTGAAAGTGCTATCAGCCAAACAACAGTCAATGAGGAGATTGACAGGAACCCATTGTACTCTACCTGTGTCTAGCCGGATCAGGTAAGGCTTGATTTTCTCTCTCACATAATCTACCACATCTCTAAAGAGATCTAGATGCTTGTGGACTGTGCTGATGACATCTATCTAACAATCAAAAATGTCATACAACTCTGCCTCTCTACTCAAATGACCAGTAGAAGCAACGAAGTCATGGTATGCCTCACGGGGTGTGGCCATTGGAGGTTTGTGGAAGATGGCAAGAGCAAGCTACTGTCTAGGAGGTGAGGACAATAAAGGCTATGTCATACCTGATGGCCCTTTATATAGTTGACTTCAATCTCTTTAAATACCTTAAAAGTTTGACCACAATTTAGGTAATAAAATATCGGACAATGTAATATATTGGCCTAAATGATTTGCCATCATATTCCACTCTTGCCTCCCCTGCCACCCAAAATAATGGATTTTTTTTTTGGAAATTAGGGGGCCCTATGTTAGTACAAATGACATCACACTTAACAAAAAATATTACATTTAGTCAAAAACTATTACAATACAGTTTCAAAACTTTTACATTTATTCAAGTGCTATTACAACACACTTCAAAAACTATATCATATTTTCAAAACTTTTACAACACACATCAAAAACTACTAATTTTATTAAGTATACTCATTGCCAGTACAAATGACATCACACTTCAAAAACTATTACATTTATTCAATACCAGTATGAATGGACAAGTTACAAGGAGGCTTCCATTTCTCAAGAATTGATGTTCCTTTGAGTTGCCTTCTTACCATCTTCCCATTTAGTGTAAAGAAAAAATCACTATCATCAAACGTGACAGCGATGTATTCTCGAACGTGCTTCAAGCTCCAACAACCTGTGACCTCAAGATATTGGATATCCCCATTGGGCATATGTACCTCTACCTCTGTGGTGTCCACTACATCACAATCCATACGTATCCATGTGCCATGATTATTTTTCCAACGTTTGTACGCGTATCTCATGTAGCAAATACTCTGCACTACTTGATATCTTATTATATTTTCTTTAGTAAGTATACATAAAAAATGGTCTCCCTTTTGCAAACCCTTCCTAACATCCCACATTGGGTATAATAAATTATCAAAAAATTCATTTTCTAGGCCTCTGCATACCCACATGGTCTTTGTCTTGTGAATGAAGACTGATTTGAAAAAATAAATAAATGTAATGGAGGGCATGGACCAACTAACACCCACAAAATTTGAACTAAAAGTAAATTTCATTGATCATTGAATATCTGATCTCATCTTCATTCTAAATGCATCTATAGAGAATGGATCAGGAAGAGGCCATTCTCCCCCTAACACCCCTCAACCCCTCCATCTCTCTCTCTCCCCCTCCCCCCCTCCCCCTCTACTATCACCACAAGACACCCTCTCTCAAAATGCATGCTCACATACAATCGTTAGAATACACAATTGAATTGAAAATGAAAGAAAGTTAATGTAAAAGAGAGATACAGTTTGAAGGAAAGCAAGTTTGATTGGTAGGATCCAAGTTCATGTCTCGAGTGTACACATGCTGAACCTTCACCTTAAGCCCTTTTTTTGTATTACAAAACCCAACAATGCGAACCTTCTAATGCTTCTCTTTCTTTGCTCTATCCTTTCTAGAAACCTTGAATGGACCTATTGCAGATGGTTGCATTGTGACCCATGACATTAACCTAAACTCTTGAGGGATCCAAATATCATTGTTGTCTTTCAAAATGCGACCCACACAAGATTGAATTGATAGCTTTGGCCTAGGGGAAGGGGAGTGCTTCACCATTGTAGAAAGAATGGGAGTAAGCAAAGATAAAGATGTTGGGAGGAGGAAGAGGTTGAGAGGAGGTTGAGAGGAGGAAGAGGTTGGAAGGAGGCTGAGAGGAGGTTGAGAGGAGGAAGAGGTTGGGAGGAGGCTGAGAGGAGGTAGAGAGGAGGAAGAGGCTCAAAGAAAGGTGGGGAGTCAATGGGGATAGTTTGGGGAGACTCCTAGGAGGAGTTTGGGGTGCTAGGGACACTTTTGGAAAATTTCAATTTTTTGGAGGGAAAAAAAAGTCGCGGATTTGGGCACCTACCAAAAGAGCCTAGGAGGGGTATGGGGACCATCCAGAAGTCAAAGGGGGGAGTAAATGCCTCAAGAGGTGGTGGGGCCAAGAGAGAGGCAAGTGGAAGCCTAGTGGAAACCCAGGAGGACTCTCCACCAATGAGAGGCCAATGTGGAATCCTCCATTCTTTTAATGCCCAAGCCTTCCCATTGGCTGGTTTGCTAATCAAAAAATCTTAAGGGACTAATCCAAGAGGCCCTGTTTGAGTCCGAAATTCCCCTAATGGATCAGGGGAGAGCTACAACATTTACAATGGTATGGTATGAACCACGAGGTAGGAAGGAGAACTAGGATAACAATACATTGTATACTAGTTGTCTGAAAAATGAATGGGTCCCAAATCATGAAGCAATTTCAAATTTTTCCACGGAGATAATCATAGTATCTTGGAAATCAAGGACTAAGAAAACAAAGAAGCACATGGGATATGATGTAGACGAAAAAATAAAAATACCACAACCAATCATTTTGCACATTAAAGAGTTCTTAAAGATGCTCGCTAAGGAGGAAGTAGAAGGAACTTCTATCCCCTCTCGTAATGGACCCTACATAGTCTCAGACCTCCTCACACAATCTTTCCTCCCCCTCTTCAACATAGTGAGAGAGCCTCTCCTCCCCTGTTCTCGAAATCATGACATATGGGAGCTCCTCTCTCACTCTTCAAAAGCCCAATTTGGATGCTCTCCAAAAGTTCACCAGGTTGGTACAGGACGTGAACGTGAACGAGGGGCAACTAGTCTGTCAAGGTAAGAAGATTACCATCAATGAAAGCGTGATTGAGAATGCTCTAGCAATTTATGAAGGAAGTTTGTAAGCAAAATTTTTCGAGAAGCAGTGGAAGAGACATGATATTCTAGATGTATATCCAAATGCTCAAATTAGTAAAGATGGTGGAGTCAAGCTTTCTAGCTTGCCAACAGACCTCCAAGATGTGCTGAAGCTGACCAATCACTTCTTTCCTTATACGAGAGGAACCGTGAAGTTCTAGCAAGTTCAAGCAGCAATAGAGCAACCGTGAAGACGGGACTGCAAACTCAAGCCCCACTAATCCATTTCTTTCACTGGTTCATCTTCTATCCCTCTCAACCATTTCTATCTCCCTTGCTCTCTTCTTGCAACTTTTGTCCCCTCTTGTAATGGACCCTGAACAGTCTAGGAGCTCCTCACACAATCTTTCCTTCCCCTCTATAGCATAGTGCGAGAGCCCCTCCTCCCCTGACCTTGAAATCGTGATAAATGGGAGCTCCTCTCTTGCTCTTCAAAAGCCCAATTTGGATGCTCTTCAAAACTTCACTAGGTTGGTAAAGGCTAGTCTGTCAAGCTCAAAAGATTACCATCAATGGAAGCATAATTGAAAATGCTCCTCAAATGCTCTAGGAATTTCTGGAGGCAGTTTGCAAGCATACTTTTTCGAGAAGTAGTGGAAGAGACAGGATATTCTAGATGTATACCTTGATGCTCGGATTAGTAAAGATGGTGGACTCAATATTTTGAGCTTGCTATCAGACCTCGAAGATGTGCTAAGAAGACCATTTACTTATTTCCTGATACGAGAGGAACCTGCAAGTCTAGTAGTTCAAGCAATAGTAGAGCAACTGAAAGGACATGATGTATCTTTCTCAAGGGCAATCTCCAAGAGCGTGTTAACCAACCTACAAAATTACATGGATGGAAAATCCAAATTGTCATCTTAGCCCACTAGAGTTTCAATGCACCTGATGGCATCTACCATCAAAGGGATTTTTGAGCAATACAATAACCAAATGTCTCGAAAGGTGAATTTTCTACAAGAGAAAGCCACCAATGCAGCAAAGGCAGTGCAAGTTGAGAAAAGTATCAGGGAAGGTGCAAAAGCCAAAGTAGAGGAGGCACAAGCAAGGGCCTTGCAAGCATAAGAGTAAGTTGAGGCCACTACAAAATTGGTCGACAAGGAAAGGCATAGAAGAGAAGAAGAAGAGAAGAACATGAAGGAGCTCTAAGATAGGCTTGAACAAGTGAAAAATGACGAGGACATGGCAGACAAGGAGCTAGAAAAGATGCAAAAGGATCTTGAAGATTAGAGAGCTAAAAAGGAGGATCTTTACATACGGTTCTACAACATGCAGAATGCATTTAAATTTAAAAAGACCAGATGATGAAGGAGTTGAAAAGGGAGGATACAAAAACTAGAATGCAGGAATTGTGAGAGAGCTTCAAGGCCAGGAAGGATAGGGTAGAGAGCAGTCGGAGTGGAGAAGACAATGAGGTAGCTCCCAAGGGCATGAAGGATGTAGAGAGCAGCCATAGTGGAGCATGATCCAGCCACCAGGGTGGAGCAATTTGCAGTAGCCAAGGTGAGGTTTTTTTTTTTGAAAAACTATTGGAAGTCCAAAGAGCAAGCTACAAGACCCTATAAGAGGATTTGGATAGATGTTTGCACAAGCTTGCTGTGGATTTTGACACTTATGAAAAGTAGTCTGTCATCCTGAGAGATTTCCAAGCTAGAGTGGAAGTCTTGGAAATGGCCCATGAAGATGTTTTTCAACAATTTACGTAGCTTCAATGGATGCTGAGGCATTCAGATGAAGCTGTTGCACAAAGTGAGAAAAAAGTGGAGGAGATAAAGGAGAACATCCACAGCCTTAGGATGAGGGAGGAAGGAATCAAGAAGCAACTTTGTCATGTATAGAGCAAGACTATGGTATTGACAACTGCAATAGTTAGATCCAATGCCTATCCTACTGTCCAGCAGGGTCCGAAATACATGGTCTGCCATACCCCCATCATAGATTACTGTTGTATTCGATGGCCTGCGTGCTATCACCCTGTGCACGTTTTTTGCTTTGGAGTGTTTGTGCATACAAAATCGCTATGTAGATAATGCCATTTTCCATTGCCCAGGTCATGGACACATCAAATGTGCCAACCTACTACAGCTATCTACGATGAGAAAGTAGATGCTGTAGCTCAATTTTCCATTTGGGCAAAATATCTTAAAGACAAGGAGCTCAAATTGAAGAAGGCCAAGACTGATGAGCCTGACTACGAGGAAAAGGAGCCTGAAGGGAGGAACCAGCCCCCTTCAAGAAAGGAGCAAGAAGGGATGAGTCTGCAACCAGGAAGCTCAAATCAAGGAAAGAGGAAGCGACATGAAGGGAGGGGCCGAACCCTTGCAGGAAGAAACCAGTCCCATTCTAGAAAGGAGCAAGGAGGGCTGAGCCTGCAATCAGGAGCTCAACAAGGAGTCCTTGAGATGTAATATGAAGTAAAGGAGTCTTTGAGATTGTAATCTATGTAATCTGTGTGTAATCTATTGAATTGTTAATCTTCTCCAAATTTTAGTTGGGCAATGTTTTCTCAGCTATGTGACTAGATAGTGTCCTTTGATCCATGCCAGCGCGCTGATAATAATGAGACAAAAGATTTCAATTTGACAAGTAATGTGAGATGAAAGATTTCGATTAGATGACTAATGTGAGACTGAAAAATTTCGATTAGTGAACTAATGTGAGATGAGAGATTTCGATTAGACAACTAATGTGAGATGAAAGATTTTGATTAGACAACTAACATGAGACTGAAGAATGAGAAGGTTGAGCTCAATGAACTGTCTCCCTATTTAAGTGTAGTGTATACACAACTAAGAGCCCATTACAAAATCTAGCCCCAAAACTCTATACACCGATCCACCTACTGCGAATCTATGGCATACCCAAAAGACTTTGGAATTCTTTTGTTCTATCTGAAAATGATGTTGGATGGCATCCTCGCAGAAATAGATCCGGAGAAGGAGAAAAATAGCTGCAAATAGGACATGCTTCGGTGGTGGGTGTATTACTTGGAGTTGGCACAAATGGTGAATATTAATTTCCCTGGCTGTTGTTTTTCCTGCTCCTTTAAGGTACTTCTCAAGATCATGATGTAGGTTTCTTTTGGCAAGACATGATAGAGGTGTGAAGATGTATAGAGCGCAAAGACCAAGATGAAGAGGACCCCCAGTAAAAGGAGGAGTTACTATGGGCGTATTAGTCGACAAAATCAACCAAGTAGTGTGTAATCCAAGTGTGTGAAGAGGTCTGCCACTGTGTAGTAGACTGGCCTCAAGATCTGGGAGATGCTTGCCATAGAGAGGCTGATAAGATAGTTGGGAGTCTGGAATTTGCTTGAAAAGAAAAATGTCATTGTGTTTTGAAATAATAAAAATATTACAGACATTTCTTGAACTTGTGGGTATTTTCATGGTGCTCGTAATACTTGATTTTGTATCGACCTTCTTCCATGTTAGTACTTAAATGTTTTAAGTATCCCAGTGGTTGAAATTTGATGGTTAACGATAACTAGTCTAAATGGAACTAGCATTGTGCAACAAATTTTAGGATAACATGGTAGTAGTGTAGGATAAGTTATTGCCAGCATGGTGGTTGGTTGCACTAGGATATAATAGCAACCAACAAAATGGTTTTCTTCTATTATTACAAGATGAATGGATTTGTAGGATGTGTGGATTTGTTATGGGAAACCAGCGTAGTGGTTGTTGGGATATACTAAAATAAAGCATGGGATGAAATCTGACGGTTAACAAAACGATAAACAGTCTAAAGGGCACTGTTTTAGTATAGCACTATGCAATAAATTTTAGGATAGCACGGTACTAGTATAGGGATAGCACGGTAGTAGTGCAAGATAAGTTATCACCAGCGCAGTGGTTGGTTTGCACTAGGATATTAACAGCCACTAGTGCAGTGGTTTGCTTCTATTATTACAAGATGAATGGATTTGTAGGATGTGTGGATTCATTATGGAAAACCAGCGCAGTTGTTGTTGGGATATACTAAAAACAAGCATGGGTTTTAACCGTTTGGGATTTACAAAAACAATTCAATAAAACTAGCACGGTGGTTGTTTGGGATATACTAAAAAGAAGCAGTCTCATATACAAATTCCATTTTGTAGGACAAGTGGACATATTGTTTCCTTGCAATGAGACTACATACATTTTCTTAGTACTATCTTAGTCATCCTTCTCCCACTACACCATGGCCTAAGGAGAAGGGTAGGACAGGTGAAGCACAGCCACATAGATAGGATGTAACTCCTATGGGTAAAAATATATACCCCAATCTAGCCATGGAAAAGCATCGCCAGGCAGAGGCACATTGGTTAGTTTGAGAATGTCAAGAATTTAGATTTGAGCAGTGGCTCAGGAGTAACAGAGGCATGGACACCATCCAATCCAATCATTAGATCCCAAAAAGGGCCTTAAAACCTTTGCCTACTCTGGATAAGGGGGATGAGATAATGACAAATCCACCGCTCCAAGATGCCCCAAGATGTGCTCAAGCATGTCTAAATCCAATTTGAAGACACTCTTGCTCTTCTTTCGTTGTGGCACAGGTTGCATCTGGAGCTTAATAGCTCTTACTAGATGAGAGTACACACATGTTTGTGGACTCTTATGTAGCAGTGCATAAATATTGCGGCCTCTCTTGGATGTTTTTTTGTACCAAAAAGCTCTGACTACTACATCCCACTTCTCACAGGTTGTTCTCCAATTATTCTTAAATGTTTCCTTAACCTTGTACTTAGGTTTTGTGCACTGCAATAGAAAGTATGGGTCATCTTCCTCATTCTCCCCAGAATCTTGGACAATTGCAAAGTTATCCCCCTCTTCTAGATAGTCAATGAGGTCGTAGAAAATCTCTCCAAACTGTGGCAAGTCGTTTGTCTCTCCATTGTAGAGGGAAAACTTGAAATCACTCCCATGTCTTCATAGTTGCAACGTTCTCACAATTGTCATGATCTCCTATGATGTATGCACTAGAGAAATAAGAAAATTTTCTCGTTTTAATCAGCTGGTTGTTTGAAAATCCCCATATGCTGTGTAGAGCATAGACTCCTTTAACTTTCTCGCAATCGTGCCAGCTTCTCCTTTGCACTGCATCCACTTTCACTTCATGGAACACTATGTGTACTACAATATTCTTAAGGCTTTGTTTACTGTGTATGTTGAATGCACATCTGTGGAGAGGTTGGTTGTAAGCCATGTTACACCATCATGGACATCATTGAGTTTTTCTTGAGGGAATGCTAATTGGTGTTTAAACAAAGCTTGCTTAATAACAGCACCACATCCATCCCTTGCCATGGCTAGACCCAAAGAAATTCCACATCATGTCTAGACCGGTTAGGGATTTGAACCTTCAGAAGAAGTAGAATCCGTGTGCTGATATAAATTTAGAGGCAACACCATTTGACCACACCCAATGTTGTTTTATATTTTTTGCATGGGGATTTTCCTTTTTCAGCCATTCCCAATGCAGTAGAAAAGCATGCTGCACAAATAGGGTGTCATGTTCACTATCATCTGAAATGTAGAAATGGTAAGTGCGTTGCACTGACCTGGATGGTGAGAGTTGTGGTGCCATGAGCACATGTAGAGCAAAGGTATGAGTAAAGGGCAAGCTGCCACATGTCATGGAGGAGATATCCCACATGTGAGCAAGCAAATGGATGTAAGTACCCTCACCTATAAAAGGGAGGTTCATTTGAAGTAATATCAATCAAGCACTTTGCACTATCTCAAGATTCTCTTTATGAGTCCAAGCTAATCTATCTTGGAACCTAATTGACTTGAGGTACATGTCATGAGCACTCTCTTCATCATGTCTCCACATAGGTTCCATCCACCTTAGAGCACTCCATAGATCCTGAGGCACGCATGTTTTGTCATGGTATTAGAGCATAGGTTTAGCTTTCCTAGTTTAGCTCATTAGTAGTTCACTAGGATTGCTCCCATTCCTAGATTAGTAGTAGGCACGCCTTAGAAACTCATAAGTTCTCCTTGGTTAGTTTTAGTTTTAGATTGAGAGTTCTCTTCCGCTGAGCGAATCTTAGTTTATTTGAGATATTTCCATCCATGCCTCTCCATTAAGGGAAGATCGAGTCTCTGAATTGAAGAGACTCAAGTGGTTGTAAGGAATCTAGAGCATTTTCGAGTTGATGAAGCAGCCGCTGCAGCTTTGGCCGAGAGGGATAAGACTAATTACCATGAGCTCTACAACGTCCATAGCCGAACAGGATTCTTGCAAAGCAGAGACCCCGATGTGAAGACATTCTTGGAGTGACGACTGTACAGAGTGCTTGACCTTGACCGACATCTCTTGAGGAATGACTCCAGCTCCACCATGAAGTGCGATCACCCATCCCATGATCAGCCGTTCTATTGCATCTTGTACTCCAGTGCCTTTTACAACAGCTTCCCTGCAAGGCAGCCACGACACTGGGATGCCCTCCAACGTCAAAGTTTGACCAAGACGAGTCAGTGCTCTAGCTCAAATAGCACCAGCAAACAATATTCAACCCCTGGTATCCCGTATGCGCCAGGCTCATACAGCAAGATACACCTCTCCAAATAGCTGACTCCATCTCCTACAATCTCGAGTGGCTGTCAAACAAGCCTCTCAATAGCCCGTAATGCAAGGCGCTCCCAGAAGTGGCTGCTCTTGCATGACCAATGTAGTCGCTGCCATAGCCAAAGCCTTACTCCTGCCAAGCTATGATCCAATTGCTCCTGCTCCAAGCTTCCAAAAATCCCAACGGCCGCTCCACTGCACCGCATCTCCTAGGGGTCATCTATGATAGCAACCAAGCTCCCACCAGCGTGCTCTCTCCATGCAAATCAAGCCTTCCCTAACCCAAAGGCAACCGACGAACGATCTCCCACAGCACTGCTAGTGGCAAGCTCTCAAGAGGCTCGACTAGCGTATCAAGGCGACTTCAACAAGCTAACTCTATCTACATATGCTTCAAGGTAGAAAAGCTCCATAGACCTCAATGGTCAGCTCTCCCAGCTCATGATGTCCTGCAAGCTCTAGACCAGTGAAACGCCCATGCCCTCGATGGCTCTTGCAACCTAAAGCAACTCCAAAAGGATGCGCATCTCCATCGACGCCATCCTCGCTCCATCGCTCTCTGCTCAGAATTCTCTCTTCACAAAGTTCCCCTAAGGCTAACCATAATTTGACACGTGATGGATAGGTCTTTGACTTGGGTTAGCTCAAAGTGACCCTGGGTTAGATTGGTTTGGTCAGTGCTCTAGTCTATGCCACGTGGTAGATAAGGTTGGGTGTGGTTAAATTAAACCATGGTTAGGGGTAGGATTAGTTAAGTGCCACCTAAGCACAGAGCCCCTTGTTAAGCATAGTGTGAGTGCAGCATGTGAACAGCCTCTGCCACATCATCAAGGCCCCCTCTTCTTCACATAAAAATTCGACAAGCCGTAACTTCCAATCCAGGAGGAATTTGGACACACTCCAAAAAGAGAAAGTGATCATCTTTTTGAGCTCTACATGCCTATGAGATCAGAATCATTGTTAGCAATTAAACACTGACATTGAAGCAAAACAAAGCTCATGGTAAGACCTTTGCACAAATGACAAATCAAAGCATGAATGCACACATCATTGTCATAAGCATGCCAAAAGCACAAGTGCATGAGATGACCATAGCACAAAGCATGGCATCCACATATAAAGCATCAAGGCACATGGAAGAACAAAGCATCATGCATGAAGCTACACAAGGAAGAAGATGTGAAGATAGTGGGAGAGAGGGAAGGAGTCTCACTTGCGGCTTTCTCACATGAACAATTGGGGGAATACACACAAAGGTGGAGGCTGGAAACAGTTTTCCTCTTCTTAGTTGTGAAAGCCAAAAGAACTCTGGTACAAAGAAAATAGAAGAACCCTATATGTGGGTCTCAAACCAAACTCAACTAACTAAGGTGGCATACTAACTGAACCACAAACTAGAGTAGATAAGGATAGCTGTCATCCAGCTATTATTCGTGGGCGGTGTACCAACCGCATCTCCAGCTAACAAGTCGGTGACATAAATGCACAACAGTCACCCTGGCATATTGCGAGTGGAGCTCGATATCTCAACAATCCCCCTCGAGCTCAATCCCAATTCCTGCACACCAAGCAGGTCTCTGAACTTACGGAGCTTCTCTGCGCCCAATGCTTTCGTGAATATGTCAGCTACCTGATCCTCTGTGTTGACATAAACTAGATCAATAAGACCTAGTAAAACCTTCTCCCGCACATAGTGATAATGCACCTCAATGTGCTTTGTTCTGGCATGAAAGACTGGGTTCTTTGCCAAATGTATACTACTCATGTTGTCACAATAAATGACAACCGGCCCATCTGTAGGCTGATGCATATCATAGAGTAGCTTATGCAACCAAGCTACCTCACATGCAGCCATTGCTGCACCTCTGTACTCAGCCTCTGTGCTCGACAAGGCAACTGTAGGCTGTTTCTTGCTGCTCCAAGTGACTGCAGCACTCCCAAAAGAGAACACATATCCACTGGTAGATCGCCTATCAGAAATACTACCAGCCCAATCAGCATCAGTGTATCCATGCAACTGTATCTGAACCCCAGCCTCATAAGATAGTCCATACTGCAATGTGGACTTCACATACCTGAGTATGCGTCTAGCCGCATCCAAATGCGGTTTCCTTGGAGCCTGCATAAACTGACTTACCAACCCAACAGCATAGCTCAAATCTGGCCTGGTAATAGTCATGTAAATCAAACTTCCTACTATGCGTCTGTACATAGTAGGGTCTTCTAGAAGCTCACCTGCATCTGCACTCAGCTTCACATTCTGCTCCAAAGGAACTGAAATAGGCTTACAGCCTGTCATCCCATATTTGGATAGCATGTCCAATCCATACTGCCTCTGCAAGAGCTGTATCCCACTTGGTGATCTAATCACCTCAATGCCCAAGAAATAACGCAGCTCTCCCAAATCCTTCATCTCAAACTTCTGTCTCAATAGCATTTTCACATGAAGGATATCTTCATCACTATCACCTGTGATGATCAAATCATCAACATAAATGACCAGCAGTATAATCCCTTTCTCTGTTTTTCTCACATAGAGTGAGAAATCTGCCTTGGAAATCTGAAAGCCAATAGTGACAAGATACTGTCCTATCTTGTCAGACCATGCTCTAGGTGCTTGCTTCAAGCCATACAAGGCTTTCTTCAACCTGCAAACAAACTCAAGATGAATAGCATGAACATAACCTGCTGGCTGCTCCATAAAGACCTCTTCTTGCAAATCACCATGCAAGAAGGCATTCTTTACATCCATCTGATGTAAAGACCATCCCTTTGATGCAGCAATGGCTGCTCTTACGGTTGCCATCCTTGCAACCGGGCTGAAAGTTCTTCATAATCAATGCCATATGTCTGTGCATACCCCTTAACAACTAATCTTGCCTTGTATCTATTCACAGAACCATCTGCATTGTGCTTGATCTTATAAACCCACTTACAGCCAATTGCATTCTTGTCTTTAGGCAAAGGCACCAATTCCCATGTAGCATTAGCATCCAAGGCATCCATTTCTTCATCCATGGCTTTCTCCCATTTTTCATTTCCCATGGCTTGCTCAAAAGAAGTGGGTTCTGGTTCCTGTATCACTTTGACCATATAGGCATAGTGAATGGCTGTAAATCCATCATATTTCAGCCTATCCATAGGATACCTAACCCTGGCAGACCTGCGCAAAATAGGCTCACTTCCAGGTGCTCTCAAAACATCCCTGGTCTTCCTTACTCCAGGTGTAACAAGAGAAGGAATACCCAACCCATCATCAATGCTTTGTTCTGAGCCACTGGATTCACCATCCACATAAGAGTGACCTGCATTCACATCAAACATGGGCTGATCTACCTTCTCTTTTCCTTTTCGTGATACCTGCATACCACTCTCTACATTGCTTTGAGGAGATTCTCCTGATCTCAATCTGCCTGTCCATGGCGAAGTATGTGAACCACTGCTAGAGGACACTCTAGGTCCACTAATATTTTGTGATTGCTGCTGTGAAATCTGTGCAGCATTACCATTTTGTGCATCTACATCAATCATCACATTCACTGGTTTATACGAGCTACTCATCTCATCAAAAACAACATCTCTGCTCACTGTGAACTTACGTGTAGAAGGGTTATAGCATCTATACCCTTTCTGCTACCCTTTCTGCTGCAGAGAATAACCAATAAAGATGCACTTCTCAGCTTTTGGATCCAACTTGGACCTCAACTCATCTGGCACATGGACATAGGCAATGCAACCAAAAATTTTCAAATGAGAAATATCTGGTTTCCTACCAGTATACATCTCCTCTGGCGTCATGCCATGTATTGCTGCACTGGGAGTCTTGTTCATTATATAAACTGCTGTAGCAACTGCTTCAGCCCAATAATAATCTGGTAGATCTTTTTCATTTAGCATAGCCCATGATACCTCTCCAATATGCCTGTTTTTCCTTTCTGCAATTCCATTTTGCTGTGGGGTATGACTGCATGAATATTGCTGCTTTATACCATGCTCCTGCAAGAACCTTGCAAACTCATTTGAGAGGTACTCTCCCCCTCCATCTGACCTTAGGCATTTTATTTGTAGGCCTGTTTCTTTTTCAACCATTGCTTTGAAAGCTTTTAAGTGCCCAAACACTTCACTTTTCTTTTTCAAATACACCCAAAGTTTTCTGCTGAAGTCATCAATAAATGTGACAAAATAGTGACAGCCACCAATAGATGCAGCTTTAGTAGTCCACACATCAGAGTGGATTAATTCCAATGGCTTTTTACTCTCTTGAACATGCCTAGGAAAAGGTTTCCTTGCCTGTTTCCCAAATTGACAGGCTTCACAAACCTTGTGCATTTCTGCAACCTTGAATTTAGGCAATCCTGCAATAATATTTGGGGCTTGCATTGATTTAAGTCACTGTATATTAACATGACCAATGCGTTTGTGCCAGATATCAATATCTGCAACTACACTGGTCCCATGTGCAAACATTGCTGCACTCAATTCAGGCATGTCCGCATCCAACGTAAACATCCTGCCCTTCTTCTTTCCTTTTGCTATCAAGCGACCATTATTTTTCATATCCTCAACAAAGCATCCATGTGGATTAAATCTGACCTGCAAGCCCTGCTCAACCATCTGACCAACAGAAACCAGGTTCTTGGTGATGTTTGGGACATGAAATACATCAAACAAGTATTTCTTTTTCCCATCCTGCATAGACAAAGGAATTTTGCAAATTTGCACAATAGGATGTGCAGTATCATCACCAGTCTCCACAAATCCTCGTTTTTCCATTTTCCTTGCATCTTGCATCCATTCTGCATGACCTGTCATGTGGTTTGACACACCTAAGTCAACATACCACACATCATTTCGTTCTTCTGCACTTGTCATAGAATTGGTCATATGCTGCGCCATAAATAGATGCTCATTTCTGTCATCACCCTGCCTACTAGAAGCTGCATAATTGCCTTGCTGCAATTTTCTAGTCATAATGTCATTCTGCTTTTTATAGCAGTCCTTAGCCATATGACCCATTTTGCCACAATAGTAGCATTCAACATTGCTGTTTGCATTTTGGCCTCTCTGCCATCCACCACAGCCTCTTTGGCTCCCCCTGCCTCTAGAGTTACCACGTCCTCCTGCATAGGACTGGTTTTCTTGCGTTTGTTGCATATTCTGATTTCTACCACGGCCTGCAGATCGGCCTCCTCTACCTCTGCCTCTACCTGTGCCAGCATTTGAGTAGAAGACAGTTTCTTTTGAAGTTCCTGCTGAAGAAGATGCACCCCCATTTCTCTGCTCTTCAGAAATTAGAAGAGCAATCAACTCCTCAAAATCTGGAAATTTTTCACGGATGGCAATGGATGTCCGGAATTGTGCATAATCCTTTCCTAGACCATTCAAGGTCACAGAAACCAAATCGTCATCATCCACTGGTGACCCAATGGAAGCAAGTGCATCCGCAATTTTCTTCACCTTCATGTGGTAGTCATTGATGCTCATGTTTTCTCTCTGCACATTGTGCAGCTCCTGCTTGAGCTGCATTTTCCTGGCTTGCGTATTTGTGCTGTACATTTTTGCCAAAGTATCCCATGCCTCCTTTGGCGTACTTGCATCCTGAATATGCACAATCATGGAGTCCGAAATACTGATAGACAACCAGTACATAACTTTCCTGGCTCTCTCACGCCATCCTTTGAATGCCTGCATTTCCTGTTGACTGGGAACATTAGGAAGAACAGGTTCTTCTTCATTTCCTGTAATGAACTCCCAATAGCCTTTTCCCATCAAGAAATTCATCATTCTAAACTTCCATGCCTGGAAGTTGTTCTTGTCAAGCTTTTCAGTGACAATCTATGAAAGAGAATAAGATGCCATTACAGAACACTGCAAAATATTCTGTCACTCCAAAAAACACAGCTTTTGCCTCACACGGGCAGAACTGCAAAACTGACGAAAGTGGTATTTCAGCACACAGTCACTTCCTAGTGACGATTTTGCATCAACAGGCAACAAGCATGAATCTGCAACTCCCAATATCTCTGCACAAAGGCATACGATGCAATTTCTGCAACAACTTTTCACCGACCCGCAAAACAGTGGTCGCACAGCAAAAACAGGGCCTTTTTCTGAGTGCCTGCAGAGAACTTCCGTCTCCAAAACGGGCCCCGAAATGACCTCGAATTAGAAAAATAACGTCACGCCACACCGCGAAGGGCAT
Organism: Dipteris shenzhenensis; assembly: GCF_047967505.1. Taxonomy (NCBI): domain Eukaryota; kingdom Viridiplantae; phylum Streptophyta; class Polypodiopsida; order Gleicheniales; family Dipteridaceae; genus Dipteris; species Dipteris shenzhenensis. The sequence goes on along the minus strand of NC_141601.1, from coordinate 31,473,918 downwards.
CTCAATCTGAGACAGTGCACTCTTGCACCTCTGGCTGTGCTACCTGCAGAGATTTGCTCCCAAACTTGAAATAGGAAAGCAACATTGGTCCTCTTACCAGGACACCATGAACTTGGCTTGCTTTCTTGAGCTCCTTACCATGAACAAGGCTCTGATACCATGTGAAGATAGTGGGAGAGAGGGAAGGAGTCTCACTTGTGGCTTTCTCACATGAACAATTGGGGGAATACACACAAAGGTGGAGGCTGAAAACAGTTTTCCTCTTTTTAGTTGTGAAGGCCAAAAGAACTCTGGTACAAAGAAAATAGAAGAACCCTATATGTGGGTCTCAAACCAAACTCAACTAACTAAGGTGTCATACTAACTGAGCCACAAACTAGAGTAGATAAGGATAGCTGTCATCTAGCTATTATTCGTGGGTGGTGTACCAACCGCATCTCCAGCTAACAAGTCGGTGACATAAATGCACAACAGTCACCCTGGCATATCGCGAGTGGAGCTCGATATCTCAACAAGATTGCAGATTGAAGAACCAGCAGATCAACTACACAGCATCGTCATCAAGCCATGAGCCAAAAGGTGACATCAATGGAATGTATTGAGAAACAAAAAAACCTTGCCAACCTTGCCTATATTTTGTAAATCAAACCTGACCACCCAAGAGTAGCCATGGCACCCAGGGGAGGATTTGATCTTGTAACTCACATCTGACCACCTTGCAGTAGCCAAAGGATCACGGCACCAAGGAGAGGTGTTGAGAGTTGTGGTGCCATGAGCACATGTAGAGCAAAGGTATGAGTAAAGGGCAAGCTGCCACATGGCATGGAGGAGATATCCCACATGTGAGCAAGCAAATGGATGTAAGTATCCTCACCTATAAAAGGGAGGTTCACTTGAAGTAATATCAATCAAGCACTTTGCACTATCTCAAGATTCTCTTTATGAGTCCAAGCTAATCTATCTTGGAATCTAATTGACTTGAGGTACATGTCATGAGCACTCTCTTCATCATGTCTCCACATAGGTTCCATCCACCTTAGAGCACTCCATAGATCCTGAGGCACGCATTTTTATCACTGGACTCCTATGAGTCAACAAGCAGATTGGCATTAGGCATGGAAGAATCTCTTTTTATCGGATCCTTCAACATTGAAATTTTCAAATCTCCTCCATTTTAGAGCAACGTGGTTGTCTTCCCTCATTTCATTTGGATAGACGTTGAATTTCTTCTTTTTTAGCTTCAAACTGCAATGCTTGCATGTGTCGCGAATGCATTCAATCATGTGCCAGTCATGTCTTTGGACAAACCACTTGCTCCCACAGAGACCTTAGGCTACAAAACTTGCCCTCCCTTGCAACACATAATGAGGATCCGGGTGACCTATAGACTATGCATTCATAAGGGAGGCATGGGCATCGATCCCCATGGATAAATGCTCAAAAATGATAAGATCTCAAGTCATTCATAGCTTGTCGGGCCAGGTCAAATTCTATGTGTGTTTTGCAACAACAAACATTCCTGTCTTTGAGTTTCCTGACATACCAAGGCTTACAATGCTCAAAGCTCCTCTGCCCAATTGTCCACAAACTTGAGATACAACTTTGTCTATTGACCCAACATGTGGGAGCAACAGAACAATGAGCCCCCTTTTTGCTACTACTAAAAGAATACAAAACACAGTCTAGTTAAAGTATATAATGAAGCAAAACAATTTTCAACCACCGCGCTAGTTTAGGACAGTCACAATTTCAATCACTAGGATGGTTTAGGACACGTTTAGGATAGTCAACCATCGGGTTGGTTTAGGATGTGTTTAGGATAGTCATAATTTCAACCATCAGGATGGTTTAGGACAATGTCATACTTTCAACCATCGGGATGGTTTAGCCTGATGGTCTCAACTTCACATATTCTAAGTGGTGATTGCGCTGAAGCATCCACGATCGCATGATGTTCGAACCACTGGGCTGGTTTAGTAACATAACAATATATTGTGAAATATGTTGCTATTAATTTCAGCTCAACCATGCCTCTGCGCTAGACAACAACTAATGTTTGTGCAACCACATTGGTTCACGATAATCACATAACTAACAATTGGGCTAAACCATCCTATGGTTGCATGATGTTCCAACCACCGGGTTAGTTTAGGACAATCAGATTTAGTCCAAGCTTGATTTAACAAATGAAACAATAAACTATCCCAAAGCTCAATCACAAACAACCACCAGGTTGGCTAGTGACCTACATTGTATCCAGCATGTGTATGATGTGCTCCTTAAACACCTTGCATCTCGTTTGCTTCTGACAGATGTCTTTTCTATTTGGAGAAACTCTCGTATTTTCATGCTAAAACATCGTCACTATAGCAATGACTTTTGCACTTAGGTTGTCTATCCTTTCCTTGCGTTCTATTGAAGCCCATAGACTTCTTGGATCAGGATGAACGTGCATTGCTTTTGCTCTACATTCAATGGCTGGAGCCACATTGGTCCTTCTAATTGACATCTTTGACATTGTGCGCCCAAGCCATTTCTCCTTTGTTTCAGGGGACACCAACATAGCTAATGCCGCCCTCTTTGTAGCTAGTCGATCTAAGTTGTGCACCCCTTTCACTTTCAATAGGCCATTTCTCAGGTTAGAGAGCATCACCTCTTGGGCATGCATCTCCAGATGTGTTGGTAGGGTTGTTACTCTATGAACTTTAGGGTGGAGGCTAAATCTTGTGAAGACTCAAGATTGGTAATCACCTGAATGGCCTCATGTTGCTGCCTTGAAGGCTCCCACCAATTGTGACACCACAACTCATGTTCTTTGCTCCGATGCCAATGATCAAATGTGTGCATCTGCAACCCCTTCTTGTTGCTGTTGTGTAAGGAGTCTTCTTTCTTCTCGTTATTTCTCCCTTCATAGATAGTGCAAAAGTGTCTTTTGTTTTCGATTCGATACCGTGCCAGTGCTTTCTGCACTGTGTTCCTTGTGCCTTAACATGGCTTTTTGGCTTTATTGTCTCATAGCCTCTGTCTGCTTCTCTTGCAAGCCATGGTGAGCTGCATGTTACCATTGATGCCATGGCCACGATTAGTCTAGAATAGAAAGAGAGAAGGTAGATGGTATGGCAAGCAAAGAATAGAAGAAAACTTACTCGAAAGATGACAATGGTAAACCAAAGTCTGCGCAAGGTCACGTCGAGGTGCGTGTGGGTTGCAGGACATTTACAGGGCAAGGGAAGGTTGCAGGTACTTAATATTCCAAGATTTGATGAGCCAGAGGTGTGAAAATTCAAAATTTGCGGGGGTAGAAAAATTTTAGCCGCCAGTTTTTCCCTGGGGATACATGTCAGCAAACTGGGATATCCCAAAAACAAGTACAATGTGACCTTAAATGCTTCAAAACACAAATAGGTCAAAGGACATACTATTGGATTTGATGTTGTGTATTATTAAATGCAATGACCTTTGGCATGCTTATGAGCCATATAGCAAGCAAGTGCCACGAAAAAGAAACAATTCAAAATTGTAAATAGTGTTGGATTTATTAAAATATCTTTGCACATGCACAAATTGCACTTTTCCAGCTTCTTCCATTTTAGGGTGAATCTAAATACCAATACCAACAACTATCAATGTTTTAAGACCACCATACAATAGTCCCAATACTTTCGATTCCAAATTTTCAATATGTTTTGGTTTTCAACAAATCAAAAAAACGTTATGGAGTGTGCCTTCAAATGGGTCTGCATCACTTTAGCACAACATCGGAGGCCCGTTAACCCATGCATAATCATCTCATTTAGGTGTGTCCTTGGTTTGAGGAGAAGCAAGCATTAGAATGACTACTTGGTTGCATGTATGTATAGAACAAAATTTTAAATTTTTGGAATAAATTGCTATATCCTATAGTCTTGGAGATGCATGCTTCACATGCAAGCTTCACATGCAACATAGCACTTGTAATGCTTTAACGGTCTTGTTCCAAATACTTATTCCATAATTATTTGATCTCATGTTCAAGTTTGGAATGTGTACTACAACTTGAAGGAAAAGTTTGCCAGATTTTGTTGAGCAATGCATAAGTTATGGGTCATGCAAGATACCTATATATAGAAAAGTCCCTGAACCTCACCAAAAATGGGTACACCCAAGCAAACAATGACCCCCATGGAGCAATGCTCCAACACGACAGGCCAGGTCAAAGTCTATGTGTGTTTTGCAATAACAAACATTCCTGTCTTTGAGTTTCCTGACATACCGAGGATTACAATAGTTAAAGATCCTCTGCCCAATTGAAATGTTCAGATTCTGATCCATAAATTTGAGATACAACTCTGTCTTCTGACCCAACATGTGGGAACAATCAAATAGTGATCCCCCTTTTTGATACTATTAAAAGAAGAAAAAACACAACCTAATCAAAGTATATAATGAAGCAAAACAATTTTGAACCACCGCGCAGGTTTAGGACAGTCACAATTTCAATCACCACACTAGTTTAGGACATGTGTGGAATAGTTCACCAGAGGGTTGGCTTAGGACACGTTTAGGATAGTCAACCACCATTGGGTTGGTTTAGGACACATTTAGGATAGTCAACCACCGTGCTGGTTTAGGATATAGTTAGGATAGTCATAATTTCAACCACCAGGATGGTTTAGGACAATGTCACAATTTCAACCACCAGGTAGGTTTAGCCTGACGGTCTCAACTTCACATATTAGACACTAACTAGTATATTGCTTTACATTTTTGAATTTCACAATTTCAATCACAATCTATGTAAGTAACTACTTGTTGTTTGTCATGAACTGGCACTAGGATGGTTTAGGACAATCAATTAAGTCACCATCCCAGTCTAAAAATAGTGGTATATGACCTGAATAGCAAGAAATTAAATTTAACAAATTTACTTACTAAGAAACACAATAATTTAAATCGGAAAAGCTGTCAAGGAAGGATGCTTGTACATAATGCTAGCTACAGTACTTGAGAAGTATGCCATGTTCATAGTCAAATCTTGGCAATCTAGTGTTCAAAAATAATCATTCAGCCAGATCATGAAATGTTTATATGGTAGAAAACTAGATAGGCAGAAAGATCAAAGTCATGAGATCAAATAAAGGAGGTGAATACATGTCAGGAAGAATGGTACTTTAGCAGACAGTGCTAGAGCAGTGCTTAGTGAGAAGAATCATATGAATCAGTATTGGGTAGAAGGAATAGCCACTGCAAGCTACTTGCTTAATCGGCTTCCTACTGAACCGATATAGGGTATGACACCTTATGAAGCATTCACTGGACACAAGGCACACATTGGGCATCTCCGCATATTTGGTTGCATAGCATATGCCCACATACATGATGATCATCCACGAAATTGGATGAAAAGTCATGCAAATGCATCATGGTTGGCTATAGTGAAGAAAGCAAAGCATACAAGTTGTATGATCTCATCAACCGCAAGGTCATTATCTCCAGAGATCTAATATTTGAGAAGGAATCAGAATGGAAAATCTCAAACACATAAGAGATAGACACACCAATTTCACAATCATCTACAGAAAAGGTTGATGAAGAAGAGTAAGAATTGCCAGAAACACCCCAAGTAGAGCCACAATAGCTCAGATGGTCTACTAGGGAAAGCAAACCTCCAGCCAGATTGACATATGCTAAAAAAGGCAAAGCAATTCAAGTTGAAACTACCAACTATGCTCTTATGACTACCATCATGGCTACAGAAGAGCCATTATACTTCGAAGATGTAGTAGACAAGCCAGAATGGCAAACTATTATGAATGAAGAAATGGATGCATTGTATAAGAATAAACTTGGGAATTATATGACCTTCCACCAGGAAAGAAGGCCATAGCAAACAAATGGGTTTACAAAGTCAAGTACAATCTAGATGGAAGTATTCAAAGATACAAAGCTAGACTAGTTGCAAAAGGATTTGCATAGCAATATGGTCAAGATTATGATGAGACTTATGCTCCAGTAGCAAAGATGGATTTCATATGATTCTTGATATCACTAGCGACACTCAGCAGATGGAATGTGTATTAGCTCGATGTCAAGAATGCATTTCTCAATGGTTACCTAGACGAGGAAGTCTATATGCAACAACCAACAGGTTATGCTAAACCAGGAAAGGAGCATAAGGTTTTTCATCTCAAGAAAAGTCTCTATGGCTTAAAGCAAGAACCGAAAAGTTGGTACAGCAGCAGAATCCGCAAGTATTTTGTTGATATGGGATACATGAAATCCAATGCAGATCATACTCTCTACTACAATGTTCAAGGGGAAGACATTACTATTGCACTTTTGTATGTAGATGATCTAATTGTGATCGGAAGCAAGGATAGCTTCATTAAGAAATTTAAACAAGACTTATCTGTAGAGTTCAACATGAAAGATCTTGGACTTATGCATTATTTTCTTGGTATTGAGTTTTTTTTCCTTGGTCAAGGTGCTGTATCATGGTTGTCAAACAAACAGGAAACTATTTCTTTATCTTTGACTGAAACAGAATATAGAGCACTCATTATAGGTGCATGTGAGGCTATATGGCTCAGAAGACTATTGTCAAAAATAGATTACTTTGATGAGTCAAAGCCAACAACATATGATAACCAATCGGCTCAAGCATTGGCCAAGAATCCAGTATATCACTCCAGGACAAAGCACATTGATGTCAGACAGCACTTCATTAGAGAAAGAGTGTTACTTGGTGGCATCACACTGTAGCATTGTGACAGAAAAGAGAATGTTGCAGACATCTTTACCAATCCACTTGGTAAAGAGCTTTTCAAGGAACATTGACTAGCTCTTGGTTTGACGCAGAGGAAGGACATTCCCATTAAAGGGGTTTGATGCAATGTAATGTTCAGTACTTCTTCGTCGATTCCCCAGAATCATCATCTTGAGGGAATTCCTACTTCATGATGTTAGTCTTGAGGGAAGGTGTTGAGAGTTCATGCTCAACATCATGTGATCATGTGTGCATAGCACCATCAAGTGATCATATGTGCATAGAACTAACCCAATAGAGTGCTATAAAGGAAAGGGTTAGATGTCCTAACCCTAACCCTAAATGGGTTTGTATATATTCTACATTTTCAACTAAATCTAGTGTATAGTTAGTCATTTGTGGTGTGTTCTCTAGCTGTGCCCTCTCTCCTCATCTCCACTCTTCTCCTCTCCCCTCTTCATATTTTGTCAGATGGAACATGTAAGTTTCCTAGTATTGATTTGTTTGGTTGCTTCATGTAGAGTGTAAAGATAGTTAATCTAAAGCTCCTCTTCTTCTTTTTGAGTTTTTTCATTGCATACAACTATTACATATGGCCATAACATTGTTTATAAATAGAAGCAAACATGTCTGTGAAGAAAAGTGTGAAGTCACCAAGAAAGATCAGCAAACCCAAGAAAGCCTCATATTCTCTCTCCAACAAAGATAAATATAAAAAAGAAAAAGGGCAAGGGCAAGACACTTCAAAGTTCAAACCGTTTCATTTCCAACTAGGGTGAAGCCTGGGTGGAAATGTTTCCTTAAAGCTAGGCTAGAAGTCTACCATGACATGGATAAGTGGATGGAAGACACTTGGGGTACCCCTGACAAGGTAGGATGGCAATGCTATCACATTGGAAGGAATTGTATGAGGACTTTATGTTTTTGCATATAGAAGGATATACGAGACTACCAAGTCATGAGCAATGAGGTGGACACTATATTGGCTTGAGCATATGCTGCATGTATTCATGGCACTGAGGTGGATTGGGATGATTTTGACCACCATCAAGAGACCAATGTGAGGAGTGTTAGCTAGGACATCACTTGTATCAAACATGATCATGTTGCGGAATACAGATTTTTGAAGGGCTTTATGAATGATACATAGTCAGGTGTGCAGGACTTGAAGACCGTAGTTGCAAGATATAGGGACTTTACTTGCATAGCATTTCGTAAGGAGTAAATCTTTTAGATTATCTTGATGTTTGTAAATCATATGAAGCAAGAAATATATCCTACAAGGCACCAGAGTATGCGGCAGGTTAGAAAACAACAACTATCTATTGTTTGGTGGAGACCATTACGGTATGTTCCAGATGAAATAACAAAGGATGAATGCCAATAGTTGCTTGATGGTGATGATTGCTTATTTGGGAAGAAGAGAAGCATAGTCACTTGGATGAAGTAGTCACCAGAATGGTCAGAAGCGAAGTTGCTTTATTGGAAGTAATGTTTTTATTGAATTCAGATTAAGATTTGGCGGGCAAAGTTGCTAATGTGGATAAGCAAAAATTCCTTGGTCTTGGTCAAATGATTGACAAGTTGTGGGCCAAAAAGTGGGTGTGGTCATTAGCTGCAGATGGCACTCCAACAAAGGATGCAAGAGAAAAGATGCCAAAGATTATAGAGAAAGAGTATGCAGAGATCAAGAAGAATACCTTGGCACTAAACTTGCAAAGTTATGTAGCTGCAACTGGTTCCATCCTTTAGCTTCTCCTATGACATCCTCTTATCAAAGGAGTTAAGCAAAATATGTCTCCAAAAGAGAAATTCTCCAAAAATGCCAAAATAGTGGAGGAGGTCTATTGCTCTACATTATTGTCAGAGGTACTTTCCTCCTTTGAGCCGCCGCTATGCGGGACCTCATCTTCCACTTCTTCTAATGTGAGGTCATACTCTTCAAGGATTACATACTTGCAGTCCATGAAGGCCTCTACACAACCCATTATGTCCTTTATACGTTCATCTTTGGTGCTCCGACAATCGTGGTAGTCTCTCCAAAACCCATGGAGACTCCATAGGTTGTGTCGTGTGTTCTTCAGTCACCCTTCTCCACACTCCTTCGGTGAGGAGCCCACCCAAGTGCACACGCTTGGACGTTATACTTCACCCAGTTTGTATCATGTGCAATCTTCTCTGCTATATGCAATAGTAGAGAAGAGATGTCCCGAATCACTCCAATGTGGGGAATCGGGTTGGGGTTTTGGGAGGACAGCCATGGATGAGGGTGTGGTTGTTCCATTTAGAATCTATTTGAAAAAAAAAAAAGAACCAAATACGGCTAAGGAGCAAAGAAAAAATAGAAAAAGGTTCTTGAGAAAAAGATCGCCTAACATTCAGCAAGCATTTATAGACTCCTGTATTCTTTGAATTAGAGTGACAGAAGTATGTATATGCATGCTCAATGTCTAGCTGTTGAAGCTTCACGTGGGTGGAAAAGAGAGAGAAAGAGGAAAAGAGGGGAAAAGAGAGGAAAAAAGACGAAAAAAGAGGAGCGAAAAGAGAAAAAAAGAGAGGGGAAAAGAGAGGAAAAAAGAGAGGAAAAGAGAGGGGAAAAGAGGAGAAAAGAGAGGAAAAGGGAGGGGAAAAGAGGGAAAAAGAGAAAAAGAGAGAAAGCATATAATTATTCTTATGCTTGAGCATATGAGCATATGAGCATAAGCATATGCAAATGCATATGCTTATGAAAAGAGAGAAAAGAGGATGAAAGAGAGGGAAAAAGAAGAGATGGAAGAGATTGAAAGACGGGATTCAGAGAGAGAAAAAAAGAGAGGGAAAAAGAAGAAAAGAGTGAAAAAAGAGAGAAAGCATATGCTTATGCATAAGCATAAGCATACGCAAATGCATATGCTTATGAAAAGAGAGAAACAAGGATGAAAGAGAGGGGAAAAGAGAAGGAAAAAGAAGAGGAAGGAAGAGGGGAAAAGAGAAGGAAAAAAGAGAGGAGAAAAGAAGAAAAGAGAGGAAAAAAGAGAGAGGAAGAAGAGAAAAAGAGAGAAAGCATATGTTTATGCTTATGCATGAGAATATGAGCATATGCTCATGCATAAGCAAAGGCATATGAGCATATGCTCATGCATAAGCATAAGCATATGAGCATAAGCATACGCAAATGCATATGCTTATGAAAAGAGAGAGAAGAGGATGAAAGAGAGGGGAAAAGAGAGGGAAAAAGAAAAGGAAGAGATTGAACTCGGGGGGGTCACTCATCATATGTAACCCTATCACGTGAGTTCAACAGAAGGATATTTTTTATTTCTAAAATTTACAGAAATAAATATACATAAGGGACTATTTAAAATAGTTTTGGGAAAAATTTACAGATTTGTATAGAAAAGGGGTACATTTTATTAATGAGAAATTTACAGATAAGGGATTTTAGAAATAGGCCTTGAACGCACGTGGTATAGAGGGTTTATACATAGTGACCCCCCCGAGAGATTGAAAGAGAGGAAAAGAGAAGTAAAAAAGAGAGGGGAAAATAAGAAAAGAGAGGAAAAAAGAGAGGGGAAAAAGAGAAAAAGAGAGAAAGAATATGGTTATGCTTATGCATGAGCATCTACTTTTGCATATGCTTATGAAAAGAGAGAAATGAGGATGAAAGAGAGGGAAAAAGAAGAGGAAGGCAGAGGGGAAAAGAGAAGGAAAAAAGAGAGGGAAAAAGAAGATAAGAGAGGAAAAAAGAGGGGGAAAAGAGAAGGAAAAAAGAGAGGGGAAAAAAGAGGGGGAAAAGAGAAAAGTAGAGAAAGCATATGCTTATGCTTATGCATGAGCATATGAGCACATTCTTATGCATAAGCATAAGCATTTGAGCATATGCTCATGCATAAGCATAAGCATTTGAGCACATGCTCATGCATAAGCATAAGCATACGCAAATGCATATGCTTATGAAAAGAGAGAAAGCATATGCTTATGCTTATGCTTATGCATGAGCATATGAGCATATGCATAAGAATTTACTTTAGCATATGCTTATGAAAAGAGAGAAAAGAGGATGAAAGAGAGGAAATAAGCGAGGGGAAAAGAAGAGAAGGAAGAGGATGAAAGAGAGGAAGAGAGGATGAAATAGAGGGGAAAACAAGAAAAGAGAGAAGAAAAGAGAGAAGAGAGGATGAAAGAGTAAAAGGAAAAGAGAGGAGAAAAGAGAAGGAAAAAGAAGAGAAGCAAGAGATTGAAAGAGAGGGGAAAAAGACAAGAAGAGAGAAAGCATATGCTTATGCTTGTGCATGAGCATATGAGCATATGCTCATGCATGAGCATAAGCTGTTGGAAAGCTGAAAGGAAAGCAAAGAGTGGACACGAACTCAGAATACTTACATTACTTGCTTGTAGAATAAAGAAGAGTGAGGTCCTTAAGTAGGCACCTCATACATGCTCACTGACATCACTGATGACCTCAGAGCTCCACAATCATCTCCTCAATCTGCTCCTAGATTCTCTCAATCATCCTATGTGGCTTTCCACCACCTAACTGTGCTTGTGGGCACCTAACTGTGCCTCTAGCACTCACACATAGAAACATAAGGTGTGCCTGAGGCATACACCTTGAGATATCCCAACAAACCCGCCCTCAAGGAAATGCCTGAGGCTATGTCAAGGATACATCTAGTCTCATAGTTTCTCATGCCATCTCATGGTGGTCAAGGATAAATCTATGGCTAGGTTCTCATGCTAGCAAGGGTTCCCTTGGGTGTAAGGTAAACAAAAAGGGATATAGAAAAACCTTCCAATGGTTATCTCCCCTGCATGTACATGCACACAATGTCTGCAGGAGGTACCATGGAACAAAACATACACATGGCCTACATCATAAGGTGACCAGAGGTGTTTACAAAACACACAAAAACACAATAGTTTATTTTCATTCATTTTGGAGGACTATCCAGGCTAAGTACCTTGACATAAAAAGAGAGATCTGGAGCATACATAGAGATGTTTTAAAATGCATAATCTTCAAAGGATGCCTCATCTTGTGGAGGCTCATTAACTGTAAGTAGATTTGCATTTTCTGTCTTTGCTTTGGCTCTGCAAAACTTCTCATTATGGTTGTTCTTGCCACAGTGCTTGCATGGATTAATTTTGAAGCAGTCCTTTGAAAGGTGATTTGTCTTTCCACAGTGATTGCAAGGGGTATACTTGCCCTTCTGGACTTTTACAGCATAAGCAGTGTCATTGTCTTTCCTGAGCTCCATATGCCTTTCTTCTTCTTGGAGAGCAGAGATAATACCTTCAAGATTAGGATTAGGAAGATTTTTCAAAGTGCTAACAATGTGATCATAATTTTCAGGCATACTCTTAAGTAACACTGCCATAGCATCATCTGGAGTAATAGGAGAGTTGATAGAAGCTAATTGAGTCATAAGACTCCGCATATAGTTGACATGAGCTGCTAAAGTAGTACCACTTGCCATCTTTAATTCAAAGAAAGAGATTTTAAGTGATAGTTTAGAGATGTGAGAGCTAGCACCAAAAATCATGTCAAGCTTCTGCCAAGCTTCCGAAGGAGACTCCAAGTCAGAGATATGGTGAATATAATCATCTCCTAAAGCAAGAGCAATTATACCATATGCTTTTTCTTCTCTAGCTGGATCCCTTGCCGGTCATGTCGGTGTTGAGGATTCTCCAGCATTGGAGGCTGTAAAAGAAGCGGTAGGAGTAGGTTTGACAAGTCCCCATAAGTTCTCCCTCATCAATGCAAATTTCACCTTCATTTGCCATGTATGGAAGCCCTTTCCATTGAACTTCTCAAGATTAAATATGGTAGCCATGAGAGGGTCTAACCCAGATATTGGGCAGTGTCTATCTCTCTTACAAGGCAAAAATAACTGAAAGACTTCCAAAATATGAGCACTTGATGTAGCAAAGAGTAGTGACCAGATTTCAAACAATGATGCTTCTTCTTACATGCTTCATAGAAGTGGGTGAAATAAACACTTTCCAATCAAAAACCAGGTCTAGCAAGTCAAAACAAAACTGAAGCAACACTTGTACTGAAGTTATTGAAAACTTCAAAAGACCAGAAATGCTAGAGTAGCATTTTATGCAGCATCATCTTCAAAAGCTTGTCAAAACTATCAAAACTAGAGAGCTGAACTTGGAGGGCTTATAGCTCACTCTTCAAAGCAAAAGAAAGGGGGCTTTCTGAGGCAAAAGAAAGCTGGTATACCACAGTAGATCCTCTTGGAAGAAGAGGCGCAAAAACGCATCAGGTCGCCTTCTCTTCCTTCAACAAAGTCGACTGGTTTTTCTCTGTTTTCTCCTTCAATATGCAGCCATTGCTGCTCAGATTTCAGCACAAGGTAGCCCAAGGTATGGAGAAGCTTCCCTGAAAGGAATTAGAGAAAGAAGGAGCAGGCGCAGAGAAAACACAGTAAGAGAAATCGATGAAAATCGTACAATGGCGACCAGCAGAGGTGGAGATACTTCAATTCCTTGCAGCCAGAAATTTGCCCTAATAAGGTGGATCTCCAGCTAGAAGGGCATGGGAAATGGCTGAGAACCGGAGGAGAACAGGCTTAAGCAAATTTTGGGAAGAAGAGGGAGAGATGGTGAAGAAGAAGAAGAGGAAGAAGAAGATGATGTGGTAGAAATGGGCTCAAGGAGGATCAAATGGCTCTGATACCATGTTGGAAAGCTGAAAGGAAAGCAAAGAGTGGACAATACTTGCATTACTTGCTTGTAGAATGAAGAAGAGTGAGGTCCTTAAGTAGGCACCTCATACATGCTCACTGACATCATTGATGACCTTAGAGCTCCACAATCATCTCCTCAATCTGCTCCTAGATTCTCTCAATCATCCTATGTGGCTTTCCACCACCTAACTATGCTTGTGGGCACCTAACTGTGCCTCTAGCACTCACACATAGAAACATAAGGTGTGCCTGAGGCATACACCTTGAGATATCCCAACATAAGCATATAAGCATAAGCTCATGCATAAGCAAAAGCATATGAGCATATGCTTATTAGCTCATGCATAAGCATAAGCATACGAGCATATATGATGCTTATGAGCTCATGCATAAGCATATGCAAAAGAGAGGAAAAGAGAGGGGATGAAGAAGAGAAAATAAGAGAGGGAGGGAAAGAGGTGGGAAAGAGGGAGGAAAAGAGTGAAAGAGGGGAAGAAGAGGAAATAAGAGAAGAGAGGGAAAGATAGGGTTCCTACGCCCATCACTGCAGCTAGCGCTTAACACTACTTTGGTAGCATAACAGGACATAAAAGTGTCCTTTTGAGGTTTTGGCAAAAAAATCACAACTTGTTGTAGATGTGTTTTTTGGTGATTTCCTCTCTTGAGCTTAAGGTAGATCATAGGCCTATTATCTAAAAATATAAGGAGCACAAAAAACTATTACATGTGATTACAAAATGCTCACAAATGTATGGTAACATGATCGTTCACCCAAACAGTACTTAGATTTGAAACTTTATCTAGTATGCCTAAAAATAAAATTGATTTCAAGGAGCTAGCATTTTTTATAAAGTGTTTATAAGTATATTAAACACCTAAGAGTGACAAAAATTCTCGGGGGGGTTACTCATCATATGTAACCCTATCACGTGAGTTCAACAGAAGGATATTTTTTATTTCTAAAATTTACAGAAATAAATATACATAAGGGACTATTTAAAATAGTTTTGGAAAAAATTTACAGATTTGCATAGAAAAGGGGTACATTTTATTAATGAAAAAATTTACAGATAAGGGATTTTAAATATAGGCCTTGAACGCACGTGATATAGAGGGTTTATACATAGTGACCCCCCTGAGCAAAAATTTGTTTAAAAATCATTTTGGCAAGATTAATTTATCAATTAACAAGAGTGGTCAGCCTAGCAAGTTGCATTATAAGTTGCATTTCATAAATAAACATCTTTTTATACTACACATAATACCACAAAGCATCATATCTTAACTATAACAATATTATATCATAAGGTAATGTTACCACATCATAATAAAGGCTAAAACTAACAGAGATTAAGTGCTTCTAATATCAACTACCAAAACAGGTTTCACATTAAATCTCACTTTTATAGTTTTGAATTATCATGTATATAAGTGTTCTGCATATAAAGTTTTTAAATTGGTATCACTCATTCATGATTAGAGGCACTCTATAAGTATAATTTTAAGCATATTAAGGTTCTTGTGTTATCCTTTAACCCTTCTATCTTGAATTTAGCGTGAATTACAACACAAGGAACAATCAACATACGACTTGAATTTGGTGTTCTACGTGACATTAGGTCCCCTAAAAACTCATGCTACTCCATAATATCTTATTGAAGACATGTACTAAGTATGGTCGAGTTTGGAACTTGTTAGACATGTCAAAGAATTTGTAAAAGATTGGTTTTTCTCTTGCCATCATCATTCACTAAAATTACATTTAAGGCCATAGATCATAATGAATATGATTATCTAGCTCTGAGGAAACATAAACATATGTGTTATAGGTATCTAAATTAGACTCTAGGACTTACAAACTCTAAGAAAACTCATTGCCGTTTTATCTAAAACTTGAGAAAACATCTTGAGATGTCGGTGTTAGGTTAACCTTGAAACTTTAGGTAGAACTCAAAGTAATAGGTGCAAGCTCTAATCCATAATAATTCCAAGTTTTTTTTCAGCATATAAGATATTATGGAAAATAATAAAAACCCCAAAATACCTTATTGATGCTTTTGAATAATTCTAGGAAGTTGCTAAATTGACAGGACATAAAAGTATCCTAGGACATTTTTATGTCCTTCTACCAAACTAATGTTAAGGCGCTAGCTGTAGACCAATGAAAATAATGAAAATAGGAAAAGAGAGGAAGCACTTTCTTACCATAGGAAAAATCCCACTCAGAAGAGGAGGTGTTTTGTGGATTGGCCCTACAAAGAGAGGAAACATACCATTTTTCCAATAACTAATTAGTGAAAGGAGAAGCTTGGAGAAGCAACTTTTCAAAGGGTTTGGATTGATGGGACAAGCATAAGCCTACAAACAAGGAGAAAGCACGAAAGGAAGGAAAAGAGGATGAAGAGAAATACCAAAAAAATAAGAGGTGAGTCTTCTTTCTTTCACCAAATCTCGTTTTTTGTCCTTCAACTCTGAAAATCAAGCATGAAAATTAGAACATGGGCTTAGCAATGTAAGGAGAAACATGATTCAATACTCACAAAACAAAATCTCTTAAAAATGAACCTACATTGCTTAAAAGACACACCTTCTTGGAAAGCATCCTTTCACACGACCAGAGAGGGAGAAGGGTGGAGAGGGAGAACAAGTGTTGGGAGAGGGTCTCGGTAGGGGTGAGGAGTGTGGGAAAGAGGTTGGAGGAAAGTACAATCGTTGAATATAATGGAGGAGAGATTTTTTCTTTTCCCACAATAGAGTTGTGAAAGGTGGTGTCCCGCGGGGTTTTGGGTTTTAGCCCCCAACGTTGCTATATAGCGATGATGGTAAGATGCTATATAGCAACTCTGTATATCCTAAAAGTGTCAATATATAGTGATGGAATAGGGTATAATGTCGCTATATAGCGACGGTTCAGGGCACTAAATCTAACAAGAGAAGGAAGGAGCTTATGGGTGGCTATTTTTTGGATCTTAATGGATTTCCTTGCATTTTGTGTTGTGATTTTGGAGGTGTGTAGATGGAAGCAACAAGTGGAAGCTCGTCAGATGATGGCCAATGCTCGGGAGAGCAGAGTGGCTTATGTAGAGGTTGTATTGTCATTGCACTCATTGCAAGCAAGAAGTACGAAATCAATGTTGTATTGTCATGCGCCACTTGCGGATGTATGGGGAGGAGCCCGCACTAATACCCAACATTGGTGGTGCATGTGGTGATGGATCATCGGTAAGTCAATGCTATTTGAGTTCATGATTAGTATTGCATGCGTACATGACACAAAATCTTGAGACAAGATCTTATATTTACATGAAACTTTCAGACAGGATGAGGAGGGTGCACATATACCTTCACACTTAGAGCAGGAGGATAGTCTCTTGGATGTGCCAGATGATGATGTGGGTATGGACATGATGAATTCTATTTTTTAGGGCACTACATCACATGTACACGTGATGTCTAAGTCTGAGGCCAATATGCGAGAGTTGCAATCAACACAGTTGTACGAGGGTGCTGGGATGTCAAAACTATGGGCTTGTTTCTCAATCTTGAATCTGCAAGCAAAGTATGGGTGGTCGGATACAAGTGTCTTGGCCTTAATGAGGTTAGCTCTTGCATTAATTTATCTCATTATTTGAATATTATTTGTTTTGTGAATCATCATAGTTTCTCATTATTTGAAGCCTATGTATGTTTGAGTTGCAATAGGTTGCTCCAGAATATGTTGCCTGCACCAAATACCATGCAATGAAGCGAAGAAGATGCTGACAACGGTGGGTATGGATTATGATACCATCCATGCTTGCCGTAATGATTCTATTCTCTTTTTCCATGAGCATGGAGATTTGGCTAGTTGCCTCGAGCATTATGAAAACTCAAGTGCACTTGCTTGTGTACATAGTTGATGAGGCGGCCATTGCAGGTACCGTTCATAGTTGGTGGATGTTTTTTCTTGAGCGGTTTATGAAAACTTTGAAGGGATTTGTAAGGTAGAGAGCAAGACCAGAAGCAAGCATGGTAGAGGGATGGCTTGTGAAAGATTCATTAGTATATATCACAGAGTTTCTTGCATCCATGGATCCCGATATGCCGCAGGCTTGGCATAACAAGGATGATAATCGTATCATTGGCGAGATTCCCCAAGGAAAATTGATTGAAAAAAATATGAGCGAAGAGAAAATGGAGAATTTCAATAAGTTTTGTATCCTCAATAGCAAGAAGATGCAGAAGTGGATTGAGAGATATGAAGCGACCAAAGCAAAAAGAATAAATGCAAGGAAAAGATTCAAAGTAATGTACAGGCGAGTGCAACCATGTCCATGGGATCTCGCCCTTCTCCCCACTCACATGTCACTTGATTGGCTACAAATGGCTCTACATAAAGATGAATGTGATGGAGAGACAATAAAGAGCGCAAGCGAGAGTTATCATCTAGATGTATGATGCATGTAAGTTTCTTACCTCTTGATGTAGTTAAGTAATTACTTGTGGCAATAAACGCTATAAAATAGATGCATCCTCATTGTTTTAATGATGCTCTTTTGCAATACATAAAGTATAGTGCATTATGGTCATAATGGCACTCGGTGGGGGTCACTCATCATATGTAACCCTATCACGTGAGTTCAACAGAAGGATATTTTTTATTTCTAAAATTTACATAAATAAATATACATAAGGGACTATTTAAAATAGTTTTGGGAAAAATTTACAGATTTGTATAGAAAAGGGGTACATTTTATTAATGAAAAACTTACAGATAAGGGATTTTAGAAATAAGCCTTGAACGCACGTGATATAGAGGGTTTATACACAGTGACCCCCCCGAGTAATGGCATTTGGCACCCATCTTCAATATAGGTGGTTTTTCATCCAAATCCGTTTGATCCAAGATGGTGGTATGTGATCCAAGTTGCACCATGAAGTAAGCAATTTTTTGAAGATAGAGATGTAGATATGGAGATGCCACTACCAATGCCAGATCCAATTGATCCAAATGGATCTAGCAAGAAGATGAAGATCACAATATGAGCTAAGAGGAAGTTGCACATAATGACATCATACGGAAGGAAGATGGAGATCACGATATCGAAGAAGAAGATGATCATCATCAAGAATCACCTGACTTTATTGAATAAGATCACGTCTTAGGTGAACGTACGATGCTAGAATATGATGATGATATAGGAGATCAACTTAGCATAGAGTTAGAGATAGACTTGTTTGGCACATTGGACTTGGCTCAGGATGAAGCCGTTGGTGTAAATGCTCTTCATTGATTTTTTTCATATCAAACTTGGACATGATCATGAATATATGAGCTTCAAATTTGATGTACATACTCGTGTACTTTTATTCATTCAAAGGATCAAACATGTATGAAAAGAATTTTTTTTGTCATTGGGAAAAACTATCTTTAAAGGTCGGTATGGGGAAAAATGCTCTCTGTAAAACATCATTATAGGAAAGTGTCTCAGAGTCATTATATAACGACCTTTTACAAGTCTAAAAACGTCGCTATATATAACCGCCATTTACAACTCTAAGAAATGTCACTATATACCGGCCTTTTTAAACCCGCCTTACATATTGACGATAAGCGCACTGTGCATGCTAAACATCGGCACTTAATCGTCTGAATAAGGCCTATGTGTAGTAGTGTTTATGCTCACCATGTGCTCAAGAAAGCAATTTGGCCTATTGGAGGCTTGCTCAATAGGATAAATTGCTTTGTTAAGCACATTTCTTAATAATTTTGTCAAGTGATATTTTAAAATCTTGAGCAAATTTTGGAGGATCAATCAACAAAATGGGTTTTAAAAAAGGTATACAATTCCCAACCCTCCAAATTGCTTTCTTAAGCACATTTGTGCATATCCACTTGCTACTGGTTTTGTCTTTCTCAAGACCAATAGGTACTACTTCTCTAATGAAGCACTTGGCTATAGGCGGGAAGACTATCATTGCAAGGACAAAGAAGATAGCCAGGGTGGTTGGTAAGGGGCCTCCTATTGTTCAAGCTACCACTGCCCCTTTTGGTAGTTCTAGTGTCAGAGGATCTCATAAGAGAAAAGGGAAGTCTGTGCATATCCTCAAATAGACAAAGAAGAGGAGGGTTTCTCAAAAGGTATCAATGCTTAGGGAGATAAGGAAGGCACAAAAAGCCATGGGATATGCAATACCAAAGGATCTCTTTCAAAGGCTTGTGAGGGAGATCTGTAATGACAATCAATTAGGTTATAGATGGCATAGGTCTACATTGTTGGCCCTCCAAGAGGCATTTGAAGATTGGATGTTAGAATTCTTCCAGGATTGCATGATTGTTGTTGCACATAATCATAGGGGTCACCTTCATGGTGAAGGATGTTGAGACACTTAAGAGATTTCATTATAGATATGACAAACTCCTTTGTCCTTGCAATTGGGTTAACCTCAAAATGAGGGATATTGTACTTGTGCCACACCAGCAAGAAAACGAAAGGATGTTGGTATAAATATAGTGGAAGTAACACACAGCAATGATACAAGGGGCAAGGCTACTTATGAGGAGGCCAAAATAGAGCAAAGGTATGCTACTAGTAGGCAATTCATCCAAGATACTTCCCTAAGGGACATTAAAAATAATCAAAGGATAATGTAGTTGGGATCAAATATTATCCTCAAGTTTCAAGATGCCACTTCTGTGAGCGATATAACATTGACCCAAGACTGCTTGGGAGCTTTGACATCATGAGGAGAATGGGTGACTAATATAATTCTTTTTTATGTTCTCACGTAATTTATCTACATGCTTGGGTGATGAATATGGTCGAATTTCTTGATTAATTGACGATATGGACTCATTTTCTTATACAATGCATTGATAACAATATTTTTACCAGCATGAATAGAGGAGGTTTAAAAGAGTAGCAACAACTTGAGGTTCATGTACTTGATCCCTGCATATCTCCATTAGTAAGAAATTTAAAGGTTCCTACAATTGATCTTTTCAAGTGGTTCAAACATTGTGACTTCACCTTGATCACTCTCATCGTGTTACCTTATCACTCTGAGTAATTGAATAATACATTTTAGTTCATTTCTTCTATCATTTGTTGTTGTAATGTTCTGTCTTTTTTTGTAGCAACCATTGGAGCCTATTGTGTATTGATCTTCAACAAAAACAAGCCTTTCGTATGAATTCTCTCTATGGAACACATAAGGACCTTGATCTATATGTTTCCTTTCTTTAAAATAGCCCTATATAAATAAAGCTCTAAGTTCTTACTTCACCATTGCTAACAATAGGATTTTATCTTGCAGAGGCATGGAAAGGTTATTGAATGTATTGGATCATTGTTCTCCAAATGTGGACCTGCTTGATAGTGTTGAGTTTTGTGACTTAAAGGTAAAGACATTTGTGGACATTCAATGATGTTTTTGGCCTCCTCAATTATATAAACCATATCCTAAGGTTGTTAATTTTGTGTAGGCACCACAATAGGATGATCCCCATTCATATGGGTGGAGGACAATGATCCATGCCAAGTATTTGTTAGATACTTACTTTGCAGATCCTCCACTAGACAGGGTAAGTATATAAATATATATATTCATAATGATTCTTGTACAAATGCCATTGTGAAAAAAATATTAATCTACTCTTTCTTATTATTTTTCTTGATTGCAGGTTTCAGAGGATAGCTTTACATCAGTCTATGTCGATGGATATAGATCCATGGTCATAAAAAAGCTATTACCTTATACTCATAAAGTATCCCAAGGGAGACATAGAGTGAGATCTAGGGCTAGTGATTCTGGAAGCAAGGAGACTCTTGCTGCTAAAGGGAAGGAGCAGGGGGATGAGGACAATCCCAACATGGAAGAGAAGCTTTCTAAGCAGCCTGATGAGCAGCCTCAGCCTTCATAGTAGCTTGATGGGTAGCCTCATCCTTCACAACAGCCTCACAACTAGCCGCATTGGCAGCCTGATCAAGAGCCTGATGAGCAGCATCGGCATGATCACCAGCCTCCTTCATAGTAGCTTGATGAACAGCCTTAGCTTGATCATCAACCTACTTCACAGCAGCCTGATGAGCAACCTGATGAGCAGCCTGATCCTAATCATTAGCCTCCTTCACAACAGCCTTCATCTGCATAGGAGTAGCTATTGAGATATCGAGCTCCACTCGTGATATGCCAAGGTGACCGTTGTGCATTTATGCCACCGACTTGTTAGCTGCAGATGCGGTTGGTACACCGCCCATGAATAATAGCTGGATGACAGCTATCCTTATATACTCTAGTTCATGGCTCAGTTAGTATGCCACCTTAGTTAGCTGAGTTTGGTTTGAGACCCACATATAGGGTTCTTCTATTTCTTTGTACTAGAGTTCTTTTGGCTTTCACGACTAAGAAGAGGAAAACTATTTTTCAGCCTCCACCTATGTGTGTATTCCCCCATTGTGTATGTGAGAAAGCCGCAAGTGAGACTCCTTCCTTCTCTCCCACTATCTTCACATGGTATAAGAGCCTGGTTCATGGTAAGGAGCTCAAGAAAGCAAACCAAGTTCGCGGTGTCCTGGTAAGAGGTCAGTGTTGCTTTCTCTGCACGTAGCACAGCCGGAAAGTGCAAGAGTGCATTGTCTCAGATTGAGACGCCCTTTGCGGTGTGGCGAGAGGGCAGTATACTTTATTTTTCTAATTCGAGGCCACTTCGAGGCCCGTTTTGGAGGCGGAAGTTCTCCACAAGCATTGAGAAAAAGGCCCTGTTTTTGCTGTGCGACCACTGCTCTGCAGGTCAGTGAAAAGTTGCCATAGAAATTGCATTGTATGCCTGTGCACAGAGATATTGGGAGTTACAGAATCATC
Organism: Dipteris shenzhenensis; assembly: GCF_047967505.1. NCBI lineage: Eukaryota > Viridiplantae > Streptophyta > Polypodiopsida > Gleicheniales > Dipteridaceae > Dipteris > Dipteris shenzhenensis. Next base: position 31,451,652 of record NC_141601.1, on the reverse strand, counting down.
CTTATTGCTTGTTCATGCAAAATCGTCACTAGGAAGTGACTGTGTGGTCAAATACCACTTTCGTCAGTTTTGCACATTTGCCCTTGTGAGGCAGAAGCTGTGTTTTTTTGGAGTGACAGAAAATTTTGCAGTGTTCTGTAATGGCGTCTGATTCTCTTTCAGAGATTGTTACTGAAAATCTTGGCAAGAACAACTTCCAAGCATGGAAGTTTAGAATGACGAATTTCCTTATGGGAAAAGGCTATTGGGAGTTCATTATAGGAAATAAAGAAGAACTAGTTCTTCCTAATGTTCCCAATCAACAGGAAATGCAGGCGTTTAAAGGATGGCATGAGAGAGCCAGAAAAGTTATATACTGGCTATCTATCAATATTTTAGATTCTATGATTGTGCATATTCAGGATGCAAGTATGCCAAAGGAGGCATGGGATACTTTGGCAAAAATGTAGAGCACAAATACACAAGCCAGGAAAATGCAGCTCAAGCAAGAGTTGCACAATGTGCAAAGAGAAAATATGAGCATCAATGACTACCACATGAAGGTGAAGAAAATTGCAGATGCACTTGCTTCCATTGGGTCGCTAGTGGAAGATGATGATTTAGTTTCTGTGACCTTGAATGGTCTAGGAAAGGATTATGAACAGTTTCGGACATCCATTGCCGTCCGTGAAAAATTTCCTGATTTTGAGGAGTTGTTTGCCCTTCTGATTTCTGAAGAGCAGAGAAATGGTGGTGCATCTTCTTCAGGAGGATCTTCAAAAGAAACTATCTTCTACTCAAATGCTAGAAGAGGTAGAGGCAGAGGTGAGCAGGCTGATCTGGAGCCCGTGGTAAAAATTACAAACTCAAGAAAACCAGTCCTATGGAGGAGGACGTGGTAACTCTAGAGGCACGGGAAGCCAAAGAGGTCGTGGTGGATGGCAGAGAGGCCAAAATGCAAACAGCAATGTTGAATGCTACTACTATGGTAAAATGGGTCATATGGCTAAAGACTACTATAAAAAGCAGAATGACATCATGAATGGAAATTTGCAGCAAGGGAATAATGCATCTTCTAGTAGACAGGGTGATGACAGAAATGAGCATCTGTTTATGGTGCAGCACATGACCAATTTTGTGACAAGTGCAGAAGAAAGCAATGATGTGTGGTATGTTGACTCAGGTGCGTCAAACCACATGATAGGTCATGCAGAATGGATGCAGGATGCAAGGAAAATGGGAAGAGTAGGATTTATGGAGACTCGTGATGATACTGCACATCCTATTGTGTAGATTGGTAAAATTTCTTTGTCTACGGAGGATGGGAAAAAGAAATACTTGTCTGATGTATTTCATGTCTCGAATATCACCAAGAACCTGGTTTCTATTGGTCAAATGGTTGAGCAGGGCTTGCAGGTCAGATTTAATCCTCATGGATGCTTTGTTGAGGATATGAAAAATAACAGTCGCTTGATAGCAAAAGGAAAGAAGAAGGGCAGGATGTTTACGTTGGATGCGGACATGCCTGAATTGAGTGCAGCAATGTTTGCACATGGGACCGGTGTGGTTGCAGATATTGATATCTAGCATAAACGCATTGGTCATGTTAATGTACAGTGACTTAAATCAATGCAGGCCCAAAATATTGTTATAGGATTGCCTAAATTGAAGGTTGCAGAAATCCATAAGGTATGTGAAGCCTGTCAATTTGGAAAATAGGTAAGGAAACCATTTCCTAGACATGTTCAAGAGAGTAAGAAGCCATTGGAATTAATCCACTCTGATGTGTGGACTACTAAAGCTGCATCTATTGGAGGCTGTCATTATTTTGTCACTTTTATTGATGACTACAGCAGAAAAGTTTGGGTGTATTTTATGAAAAAGAAAAGTGAAGTGTTTGGGCATTTCAAAGCTTTTAAAGCTATCATTGAAAAAGAAACATGCCTAAGATTAGTTGGAGGGGGAGAGTACCTCTCAAATGAATTTGCAAGGTTCCTGCAGGAGCATGGCATAAAGCAGCAATATTCATGCAGTCATACCCCATAGCAAAATGGACTTGCAGAAAGGAAAAACAAGAATATTGGAGCGGTATCTCGGGCCATGCTAAATGAAAAAGACCTACCAGATTATTATTGGGTTGAAGCAATTGCTACAGCAATTTACATAATGAACAGGACTCCCACTGCAGCAATACATGGCATGATGCCAGAGGAGATGTATACTGGTAGGAAACCATATATTTCTCATTTGAAAATTTTTGGTTGCATTGCCTATGTTCATGTGCCAAATGAGTTGAGGTCCAAGTTGGATCCAAAAGCTGAGAAGTGCATCTTTATTGGTTATTCTTTGCAGCAGAAAGGGTATAAATGCTATAACCCTTCTACTCGTAAGTTTACAGTGAGCAAAGATGTTGTTTTTTATGAGATGAGCAGTTTGTATAAACCAGTAAATGTGATTGATGATGTAGATGCACAAAATGGTAATGCTGCACAGAATTCACAGTAGCAATCACAAAATATTAGTGGACTTACAGTGTCCTCTAGTAGTGGTTCACATACTTCGGCATGGACAGGCAGATTGAGATCAGGAGAATCTCCTCAAAGCAATGCAGATAGTGGTATGGAGGTATCATGAAAAGGAAAAGAGAAGGTAGATCAGCCCATGTTTGATGTGAATGCAGGTCACTCTTATGTGGATGGTGAATCCAGTAACTCAGAACAGAGCATTGATGATGAGTTGGGTATTCCTTCTATTGTTACACCTAGAATAAGGAAGACCAGGGATGTTTTGAGAGCACCTGGAAGTGAGCCTATTTTGCGCAAGTGTACTAGAGCTAGGTATCTTGTGGATAGGCTACAATATGATGGATTTATAGCCATTCACTATGCCTATATGGTCAAAGTGATACAGGAACTAGAACCCACTTCTTTTGAGCAAGCCATGGGAAAAGAAAAATGGGAGAAAGCCATGGATGAAGAAATGGATGCCTTGGAAGCAAATGCTACATGGGAATTGGTGCCTTTGCCTAAAGACAAGAATGCAATTGGCTGTAAGTGGGTTTATAAGGTGAAGCACAATGCAGATGGTTCTGTGAACAGATACAAGGCAAGATTAGTTGTCAAGGGGTATGCACAGACATATGGCATTGATTATGAAGAAACATTCAGTCTGGTTGCAAGGATGGCAACCGTAAGAGCAGTCATTGCTATGGCTGCATCAAAGGGATGGTCTTTACATCAGATGGATGTAAAGAATGCCTTCTTGCATGGTGATTTGCAAGAAGAGGTCTTTATGGAGCAGCCACTAGGTTATGTTCATGCTATTCATCTTGAGTTTGTTTGTAGGTTGAAGAAAGCCTTGTATGGCTTGAAGCAAGCACCTAGAGCATGGTCTGACAAGATAGGACAATATCTTATCACTATTGGCTTTCAGATTTCCAAGGTAGATTTCTCACTTTATGTGAGAAAAATAGAGAAAGGTATTATGCTACTTGTCATTTATGTTGATGATTTGATCATCACAGGTGATAGTGATGAAGATATCCTTCATGTGAAAATGCTATTGAAGCAGAAGTTTGAGATGAAGGATTTGGGAGAGCTGTGTTATTTCTTGGGCATTGAGGTGATTAGATCACCAAGTGGGATACAGCTCTTGCAGAGGCAGTATGGATTGGACATGCTGTCCAAATATGGGATGACAGGTTGTAAGCCTATTTTAGTTCCTTTGGAGCAGAATGTGAAGCTGAGCGCAGATGCAAGTGAGCTTCTAGAAGACCCAACTATGTACAGATGCATAGTAGGAAGTTTGATTTATATGACTATTACCAGGCCAGATTTGAGCTATGCTGTTGGATTGATAAGTCAGTTTATGCAGGCTCCAAGGAAACTGCATTTGGATGCGGCTACTCAGGTATGTGAAGTCCACATTGCAATATGGACTATTTTATGAGACTGGGGTTCATATACAATTACATGGATACACTGATGCTGATTGGGCTAGTAGTATTTCTAATAGACGATCTACCAGTGGATATGTGTTCTCTTTTGGGAGTGCTGCAGTCACTTGGAACAGGAAGAAACAACCTTCAGTTGCCTTGTCGAGCACAGAGGCTGAGTATAGGGGTGCAACAATGGCTGCATGTGAGGTAGCTTGGTTGCATAAGCTACTTTATGATATGCATCAGTCTACAGATGGGTCAGTTGTCATTTATTGCGACAACATGAGCAGTATACATTTGGCAAATAACCCAGTCTATCATGCTACAATAAAGCACATTGAGGTGCATTATCACTATATGCAGGAGAAGGTTTTACTAGGTCTTATTGATCTAGTTTAGGTTAGCACAGAGGATCAGGTAGCTGACATATTCATGAAGGCATTGGGCATAGAGAAGCTGCGCAAGTTCAGAGACCTACTTGGTGTGCAGGAATTGGGATTGAGCTCGAGGGGGAGTGTTGAGATATCGAGCTCCACTCGTGATATGCCAGGGTGACCGTTGTGCATTTATGTCACCGACTTGTTAGCTGCAGATGCAGTTGGTACACTGCCCATGAATAATAGCTGGATGACAGCTATCCTTATGTACTCTAGTTCGTGGCTCAGTTAGTATGCCACCTTAGTTAGCTGAATTTGGTTTGAGACCCACATATAGGGTTCTTCTATTTCTTTGTACTAGAGTTCTTTTGGCTTTCACAACTAAGAAGAGGAAAACTGTTTTTCAGCCTCCACCTGTGTGTGTATTCCCCCATTGTGTATGTGAGAAAGCCGCAAGTGAGACTCCTTCGTTCTCTCCCACTATCTTCATAGTAGCTACATATTATCATCATAGTTGCAACTACTTTAGATTTTGATTAGACTCACTCATTGTATTGATATAACACATATAATATGAGTTTTTATTTATCTCAACAATCCCATTCGAGATGTCTCTCCTTATGTATCACTGACTTCTGTATTGATACAATAAACATGTAATACGAGTTTTGATTTCTCTCAACAATTTCTTTACAAAGAATTATTTTTTCTCTTATTTGTAGTACGTATAACATGTAGCATTAGTACAACATGAATTCAAATCAAGAATCAAGGGTACCTTCTTACAAGGGTTTAAAGATAGCATATGGAAAATTAGTAAAATTAAAAAATATCAAGACCTTCACTTGTAAAAACCATTAAAAAAAATTTATGAATAATTCATGTACAAAAGTTTCATATAAGAATAAAAAACTCAGTTTGCATTACTGTTTCTTACAACAACCGAAGGAGGAATGTTACAACTCAAAGTATGTATTCAGCTTTAGAGATAGACTAGTAGCATAGCTTCTCTAGTATGTTTTTCCAATAATTGAGAGTACACAGCTGTTAGTAGTAACAAATGAAGACAATGAATGAATCATGTAAATATAACAAAGGAAGATACTAAAGAACCAATTTATAAACATTCTATGCACCTTTTTGTTGTTGATAATGAATGAGAATTCTTTCAAAATACTATCCCTTGTCTCCACACAAATGTCATAAACACAATTGGGCTAGCATACAACCCTATCCTATTGAGATTACACTTACCAATATTCCATCTTCATAGACCTTGATCTCTAATACTTTGTTTTCACGGCCAAACAAGTCAAGGTCTTGGTCCATTGGAGCTAATATACCCACAATGAACCTACTGCATTTGTGGTAAAAAGAAAATATAAAATTATGGCTTGCAATCATATACTTAATGGTAATCGTACTTGGCACCACCTCACACTAGACCTTGTTCGATATTGATTTATCCCAACCATCATCCAAGAAGTCAAGGTTCTCTTCATTTCTAGTTGCTTTGTAGGTGAGCATTGTTTTGCATACCTTGAATGGATACTTGTTAAATACGTCAACAAAAACCATGATTGGCATGCATACATTGATTTTTACAATTCTTGTAGCAATGTTTGGACGTAAAGATCATTGAAATTCTACGAATAGCTTAGCCATGTATGTCTCTATCACACTACTAGGGGGCATTGGCCATTTTATCGTATTCCATGGTAGAAGATCTTGTTTCCTTAACACTTCGTGAGTGTTTGGTTTGTCCAACAATTCATAAAAATGGTCATAGAAGAAAATACATGTCTGTGCCAATTGAGTTGCAAATCTACCTTGATATTGTAATTCTCCTATTGTTCCATGCAAGACATCCAAGAATCCCAACATGCATTCCACTGGCTACCATTTTGCATAAATGATGGATACTGATCTGAAAACCAAAACACGTTTTAGTTTACGCTGAAAATAGAAATGTTTGAAACTACCATTCCGAAATTGAAAGGGTTAAAAACTCACAATTGGGCCTGTTCCATGGAAGATAATATGGATAATCACATAGCACAAGTTCATTGTGCATGTATACATGCTCGGCTAGTATTTCCTTAATACCTTTCTTAAGTATCTATTGTTCTGAAATCTTTGACCCTGCCTTTCCAAGAGGCTAAACATATATTATTCGGCCGTGGTTTTTTCCTCCTTGTTGGCTGCATTAGCACCCAACTTCCTTTTGACACAACCATCTTTTGCCAATGACCATCTGCATCTCGGGGGGTCACTATGTATAAACCCTCTATACCACGTGCGTTCAAGACCTATTTCTAAAATCCCTTATCTGTAAATTTTTCATTAATAAAATGTACCCCTTTTCTATACAAATCTGTAAATTTTTCTCAAAACTATTTTAAATAGTCCCTTATGTATATTTATTTCTGTAAATTTTAGAAATAAAAAATATCCTTCTGTTGAACTCACGTGATAGGGTTACATATGATGAGTGACCCCCCCGAGATCTGCATTCACCCTATTGGCAACTTCTATAGATTATATACATGTTGTAGGTCGTCAAGAAACAACGCTCACCTCTATGTCTTGGTCTTCTGCATTCTGAGTTACACACCAATTTGCGTTGGGACACCTCGGGTTGTCTATTGCCATGGATTCGTAAAAGAGAACCAAACTTTCAAATGGGAAAAATGCACGCAATCAAGAGAACGGGGGGGGAAAAATAGGCCCAAAATATAGACTCAAGAGAGCACATTTGAATCTTTGATTCGTGCAAGCGAGAAAATTTGTTTAGAAGGGAAATCATATTTGAGTCTGTCATCTTTTTTGAAAATGACTCCTTGTCAGGTTTATACAGTTGTACATCCGTAAAGTTTTTTATCTTTCTCTTATTATGTGAAACTATTTTGTATTTTCTCTATTTTCTCAATATTGTTACGTTGGCCCTCTTGTGATTGGTGGAGAGGGATTTCTCATTTTGGCCAAAAGGCCCCAAAATGAGTTTCCTTTTTTCCTAATGGCTAGTAGGTATGATACTGTGGATTATGAAATGGCTGACCTCTTTCATATATTCTATGGACCTCATTGCAATGAAGTGCATAGGAGGTGCATAGAAAGAAAAACAATAGTATATTTATTCAAACAACATTGCTTATGTATTAATTTCTTATTTTTTATTATATCCGTTCTAGGGTGAATATATTACCAAAGATCAATATTTAAAGTCCATGATGCTATAGCTTCATAAGGGTAGAGTCCCTTTCTTCAAATCCTTCCAGGTGCCCATAAAACTAGAAAACGTTATAGAGTGTGTACTTGAATGTGTGCCTATGATTGTAGTGCAAAATTGCCCACCCCAAAGGAGGGGCAACTATGTAAAAACCCCATATAGTACGTGCGATCAAGGGGAATTTTAAAAACCCCCTACCAACAAATTTTTATACCCTATATACACCCCTTTTGTAAATTTTGAGATGATTAAAGTATCCCTTATGTATGAAAATTTTCACTTTTTGAATTAAAAACCCCTTATGTAAGTATATTTTTTGTAACTACATAAAAATATAAAACCCCCTCCATTGATCGTATGTGCTATTGTGCATATTCCTTAGTGGGCCCCTCGGGTGCACTCCATGTAAGCTATATCAACTGTTGTCAATTGTGATATAGTTATGAGAATAATAATTACTGTACTTCTGGATGAACATTTGCTTGCATATATGTGTAGAATATTTTTTTGATCCTTTTGAATAAATTCATATATCCTATATAGTAGAGGATACATACTTCACATATAGTAGAGGAGAATACTTACTTCACATATAATAGAGGATACATACTTTACATGCAAAATAGCATTTTATGATCATATTCAAGAAGGCAATTCTATAATATTGTCGTCTTTAATTTATATTTAAGTTTGGGAATATATGTAGATTAGTTTAGATTCAGTTGAGCAACACATAAGTAATCGATTGAGCAAGTTACTTATATGCAATATATTCTCTAAATCTCACAAAGACAAGCTTCGCTTAATTTTCTAAAATAGCCATAAATGGACTTGAGCTACAATCAACGCTCAAGATAGACCATCTTATCTATACTAGTCAATATATGGTAGTGAAGCATGCAATTTGAATACACTTATAATATATATAAGAGAAATTATACCAAATTATTCAACATTCCTAATTGGGAATTTAAAACAATGTCACTACCATAGACGTTGCCATATGTCAAAACAAAATAAAGCCAACCAAAACCCAATAAGTAACACCTTCTTCCAAAGAAAAAACAGACATCTGCCCATCCCACTTTACAAAAAAATTCAGAAGCACTTCTTGTTGGAGAAAGGGTAATTTACTCCAACAACAAAAACCAAAACGTTTTATATACGTCCGGATAAGCTAGCGAAATGTATTTTCTTCGAACTATAGTAAGAGTATTTAATTAGTAGATCATTGCTCGGTAGTCAACACTTTCTTCAATGTAGTGATGAGTAGATCTGTAGCTGTAAGCTGTGGCAGATGCCCCTCCGTCTGTAGCAATTCCATGGTGCCTTTGGTTCCCAGATTGCGCAGCATATAATCTGCTACCACCGTGGGCACTGCAAGATCCTTGGTAGTTTGCAGGATATGGCTCGTTACCTTTACTTCCGGAAGGATACTCCTATAGTCGCTCTCAAAGACGTTCTTCATTATCACCACCGCAACCTCCGGCCTCATACTTGACAGTGTGCTTGTGAACCTATCGACGGCGCCTTTGTCGTTCAGGCCTACGACAAGTGGTGCGAAATTTGCAGCCCATCCTTGGAAATCGGCTCTCATTGCAGCAAACAACTGGTCTAGATCCTCTTGCTCGAAGCCTCCGTAGTAATCCTTATCATTCAGATATCTGAAAACAGGCAGAAAGAATTAGATGATGAGACTTCCAGGGCGAGGTAATAGTAAAGATCTAAATTAATGCTTTCAATGTCCCACCGAAAGAGACTAAGAAGAAGATAAAAAAAGACTTCGTTGTAAACCGAACCTTGGGGAAGCGCCTAGGAGGACGAGCTTTTCGAAGCATTCGGGCTGCTTGATAGCGGCTATGCAGCCAATCATCCCGGACATGGAATGCCCAACGTATGTGCAGTTTTTGACTTGCAATTCCGCTAACATAGCCAATAGGACACTCGCAAAGCCGTCAAAAGATCCAAACAGTGAAAAGTTAAAGTCGTCAGCATTTGTTGTTCCAGCACCTGGCAGGTCAAACAGCACTACTTTGCTTATACTTTCTAAGGAAGGTAGAAGAAACTGCCACAGACTGATTGGAGCCGAAGCCATGAGCCAGGACCAGAGCTTTGATTCCTGAACCAATCACTTTAACATTCAAAGAATCGAGCAACTGCTTTCCCTGTGGGAACATCTTGAGGGTTTGAGAACGCACCCGACTGATGAATAGTAAAGACGAGAAAGGACGTCCAAGTAGACCCTTGAGAAGAACAGAGACTATGTGCTAGGCTCAATAAGAAAAGAAGTTGCAACGTGAAGGACAGTTTACGACGACGACGGGAAACGAGAGTGCTGGGCAGAAAGGAACAACTCTAAATGGTGCGATCTTGATCCGGTGTGCTGGAGCATGGAGGTTTCCACCGGTTTCCACCATAAGCCAAGATCTTCAGCTGTTAAGTTGAAATCACCCAACTACTGCACATCAATATCGGTACCCCATATCCTCCAAACGCATCATCGAATTTATGAAGGTAAAGCAGCACAGTTCAGTGCAATGTGCCCGAGAATCAGACCGAGATCCTTCGCTTGAAGCCACACCACGCCTTTCTGAGCTTTCTTTTTTACTAACTTTTTGGATGTTCAATCAGTACCGCTGAAAGGACTGGATATCAGGCACACGTCCTTCACTCTTTCACCTGCCTCGTGAAGGACGAATGGACCAACTAGTATACGACTTGCATGAAAACAGGAGGAAGAGTTCAAAAGGAGATGCAGGGCGCCGGACGGAGGTTGATCAGCCAAGCTCTCGAGCCCCAACAGACTTCGGTTGTGAAAAAGATGGTGTCGTGCTAAACATGCCAGAAACCAAGTCGGCGATTAAAAAGGAACCTGCAGTGGCAAAGCTGCCCAAGAAGACAAAAAACTGCTGAACTCATGCAACAACCCACCACAAGTTCTTACAACTCACACTACAGGAGAGGACGAGGAGGTACAGTGCCCTTTTGCTCAGGTGGGACGTAGGAGCTTGGAAGTGATCGGGGAGGATGAGTCTCGATGACGACTCCGATTGATGAGGCCTTTAAAAGGCTTTAAAGTCGAAAAGTTCACGTGTAGCAGAGGGTCTTAAAGTCAAAAAGTTCACCGGTGGGAGACGTAGGAAAGCAATAAGCTGTAGAAGAGGACACGTGTTAGGAAGAAATTCATATGAGCATAGATTGAGCATGTATATGAATAGTGGTGCTCTATATGACATCCCTAAGAGGGGCACATATGTTGGGATATTCTTGAGATGGAAACTAGGAAGAAATTGATATGAGCATAGATTGAGCATGTATATGAATAGTGGTGCTATATTATATGACATCCCTTTCCATGTGCAGATGAAGCAAGCATGCAGAGAAGAAGGAATCCTGGCTTGCATTTGGTTGATTCAGAGGGTAAAAGACCCGAGAACTAGATCCGGGCAGGTAGCCGTATTGACATAGAATATGTTTTATTTAAGTTTTGTAATTTTAGAGTATAACGACATGTTTTGCTTTTAGAAAATTAGATTAGCACATAGCTCTAAAAATTAGATTAGCACATAGCAATTTGCATTTGGCACATAGCACTTTGCATTTCAACACATAGCACTTTATATTTTGCAAATAGTACTTTGCATTTACCCCATGATCACACATTTATGTGGGGGAGGAGTTGCCACACTTCCTTTCCAAAATTATGGGACCAAGGAATCTATCCTTCTTTGTGTTCATTTCAATTTGCATTTTCCACAAAGCAATTTGAATTTTGCTCATAGCAATTTGAATTTCGCATTTATCACTTTGCATTTGGCTTATAGTGCTTTGCATCTCGGGGGGGTCACTCATCATATGTAACCCTATCACGTGAGTTCAACAAAAGGATATTTTTTATTTCTAAAATTTACAGAAATAAATATACATAAGGGACTATTTAAAATAGTTTTGGGAAAATTTTACAGATTTGTATAGAAAAGGGGTACATTTTATTAATGAAAAATATACAGATAAGGGATTTTAGAAATAGGCCTTGAACGCACGTGGTATAGAGGGTTAATACATAGTGACCCCCCCGAGCTTTGCATTTAACATATAACCACACACTTGTGTAGAGGGATAGTTGGCACACTTTCTCTCAAAAAATTATAAGACCAAGGAACATGCCTTTCCTTGGATTCATATAGATTTGTATTTAGCACATAGCAATTTTAATTTCAATTTGCATTTTTCACAAAGTAATGTGAAGTTTGCACATAGCAATTTGAATTTGGCATATAGCACTTTGCATTTGGCTTATAGTACTTTACATTTAGCACATAACCACACATATGTGTGGGGAGAGAGTTGGCACACTTTCTCTCCAAAATTTATAAGACCAAGGAACGTGCCCTTCCTTGGGTTCATATCGATTTGTATCTAGTACATAGCAATTTGCATTTTGCACAAAGCAATTTGAATTTTTCACATCGCAATTTGAATTTGGCATATAGCTCTTTGCATTTGGCTTATAGTACTTTGCATTTACACATAACCACACATTTGTGGGGGGGGTGAGTTAGCACACATTTGTGTGGGGGTAGTTATGGACGTGAATATGTCTGCCCTTACCTACATCCATGGATCATGTACTCTCACAAAAAGTTAGTAGATTATACAACTGATCTCCAAATATCTTTGAAGATGATAAGGAAAGGTTGTAGGGGTGATCCTTGGGTATGGAAAAGAATCTTGAAAGACCAATTGCAGTGTGATTCGATACATCATGTTCATCATGTATATCATCCGATATTCTAAGAACTCTAGGCAATTCATTGAATTCTGTGAGTTTCAACATCCCAGCTGTGGGTTGATAGTGTCTTTTGTTTGTTCAAGAAGAGGAGGAAACATCTCGTGGAAAAAAAACTCAAAACGATAAGCCAGGATCAGAATTAAGGAACTGCAGGAGCATCGAGGATAAAGAATCGTTGTAATTCATTAGCTATCCACCGCATGATGCAGATTTTTCCTCTTCTTCACAATCCTCACGGTGTTTAGGAAGTCACCTCTTTTTCCTACCATCTCCAAATGATTTCTTCTCACCCTGTTGCATCAATTGGTAAAGGAAAGCACGACTTTGCATTGCCCTGGCAAAAAATGTCATCATTTGTTGTTGCCTCTGCTCTATTGATTGCTAGTTGTAGTGATGCCAAAATTGCATTGCGAGTTCAAGGATTCCTCTCATGGAGCGCCCATGCTCACCCTACTCTACTCTACTCTTCTACATTGCTCTTTCTTCATAGTCCCTTCCTTCTCGTAGTTGTCACTTCTTCTCATTCCTGCATTACTTCTTTTGCTTCCTTGACTTTGCAGGATTCAGTTTTAGAAATAGAGAGGATGATTGAAGAGGCAAAGGCCCACATGTATTCACAGGATTCAGTTTTAGAAATAGAGAGGATGATTGAGGAGGCACAGGCCCACATGTATTTTTGCTTATAGTTGAAGTCCAAAGCTGAGTCCAGGCCCCCTTGTTAGGTCAAACTGCATCGGCAACAGGCCCAGATCATGGTTTAAGGCCGAATCAATGAGAGAGTCAAGTTGCGAATTGTCGTCCAACTTGATAAAGGATTGTGGAATTTCTCTCTACGATGAGTTCGAACTGTGTAGCCTTTCAAAACACATGGCTCAGCTCGTTCAAAAATTGGGAGAAAAAGCTTCATCAGAGAAGTCCCCCCACACCGATAAAATGAAACAATGTGACTATGGCCATTCTTTCTCAGATCTCTCAAATCCCCAGCGCTTCGGCCATGCACTACACATGTGAAAGTAGACACTATGATCGGCCAAATTGATGATACTTTGCCGAACCTATTGGAGACAAATGCTATAATTCTCTCAGAACAGTGCATGCCCAAGTCAAAGAGGTCAATTATCAGGTGACCATTTTCTGCCGTTCAGAACCTTAGTGAAAGATTTTGAGATCGAGTGGAGACCCGGATTCAACCAGAACTGGAGATGAGAAAGATAAAAGTCCACTAAAAGTTCAAAAGGAAGAAAATTTTACTTCAGGAAATTAGAAATTTTGTGCCTATACGATTGCAGGAGGATCCATAGACTGTAAAAAAGATGTGCCTATGCTTCTCATGAGTGACTTTATGCAGGTTGGCGTTGGCAATGAAGAGCCTAAGCAAAAAAAAGGCAAGATGAGTGTAAAGTTGATCAGAGTGAAGAGAGAAACAAAAGGCAAACTCTCGCAGACTCCTGTATCTCGGTTCCTCAATTCCCCATTTCATCAAATCTGATAAAACGTCTTTTACCTTTGGGGAGTCACTTAAGAGGGAGAAATTCCCTCGTATGTCCTCTGTCAACTCTCTGGCATAGCATCTAGGACAAACTTGTTCGTAGTCTCGAGATCATATATTCATGCAGCAATTCCAATTCCCAATCTAGAAATGCAAGCATGGTGTCTTTGTAGCTCCACTCTTCTTGAAAGTCATACGCATGAATCCAATTAAACTAGATATCTTCTCCGTGCCTCTCTCTGATATGAGAGTTTTCATCCTCATGAAGAAGTGATCTGTAGCATTCAGTAAGATTGCTAAATAATCATTGAAAATTGAACCCTAGGTCCGCCGACCTTGCTTCATTGTTCCTTCACGGATTGAAAAAATCCATGTGCTATAAATATGATGAGTCGGATATCTACTGGAAGATAAGGCACAAAAGTTAGCCATGCCATGGAGAAGCACCAGAGCCAGTTGATGGTACTTGCTTACATGCCAAATGGAGGAGACATAATTGTTTACTAGGCAGGGATTTCACAACCCTGGCTCACCAGGAGACATTGTCAATATCTAATTCCTCCACGTTCGTCGAACCCATCAGCAAATTAGCATACTCACAGGCTAGTTCTTGTGAAAGCTGCCCTCCATTCTTTGGATTTTTTGCAACAACAACTTCTTGGATGAGATCTTGACCAGTAGCAATGGCATCAGGGCCATCAACAACTTCTTTTGAGGCCCCGAGAGAAGCTTCATCATCTTCTTTGCCTAAATCAGGCGAACTTTTTCATCCTCTCCTTCTGAATCTTGATCTTCTAAGTTGGCCTTACTGCTTTCCAACACCACGATGGCTTCCCCAAACTTCTCAGCCATTTCCTCGATTGCCGCATGCATTCCTTCTTCTCATCTCCTTCCTTCATGAACCCTTTCTGTCCATTTCAAGAGGTCATGGATGGTGGGGGAGTGGCTGGATGAAGGGAGGGAGATTTGGAAGGCTGGGGTGAGATGAACGAAATGGGGTGAGATGAATGAAAGGGGATGGATTAGACGGTTTGACGGAGATGCATTTTCTTTCCATTCAAGAAAAATATAGACTTAATATTTTGAATTGGAAAATGATGACACGTGGCTCAAGGAGAAAGAAGTTCACAATGCTACCTACCTAAAGAGAGAAGAAGTCTTAATAGAAGAAGGTGTAAGGGATGAGTTGACATAGTTTCCCCTTGGCTAGCGGCTCTCCCACAAATTGCCAAATGACACCTTGTTGCCCATGCAAACAGCACCCGATTTAAAGTATTTTCTACCTTCGTGCATCCCCAAGGAGAGATTCCTCTTGGTTCTTCATGGAATCATACTTTGCCCTTTATCTTTTAAAAGTCGGGTCATCAAAAGGCGGACGGTTTCTCTCTTCTTCAGCTCGCCCGCCTCGCAAGAAATTCATAACAGGCAGACACAAAACATATGCACTTTCTAACATGCTCCTCACAAATCAATCGGGTACCCCACCTTAGTATTGAAATTTTTGTCTTCTTGTGGATGTTGCCTCATGTTCGAGTGTAAGACCTCAGATAGATTGATCTGGTAGGTGCAGATATGTACTCAATTTTGCTCACCCAATTACAGATTGCCAATTCACGAGAGCAAGTTTATGATTTGCATGTCATGCACCCAACCTAAGGGTTGAGTTGATAGTTTTCCCTTACCTAGTAGCACTCCCACAAAAGGCCAAATGATAGCTTTTTGCAAACTTTGGGACCATGGCAAGAGCACCCCATTTAAAGTATGTTCTACCTTTGTACATCCAAAGGGACTAGATTCCTCAGGGGGTCACTCAATAATATATGTGACTATCATGCGACTTCAACATAAGGACATAATTAATTTCATATTTTCTCACATTTTCACAGACAGAAGGGTGTTGTAAAAAGGATTTTGGGAAAAGATTTACACATTGAATAGGAAAAGGGTGCATTTTATCAATGAAAAGCTCACAGATAAGGGGTTTTATAAATAGGCCTTGAATGCACATGATATCTAGGGTTCCCACATAGTGATCCCCCCAAGCTAGATTCCTCTTGACTTTTTATTCATGGAATCATACTTTGCCCTTTAACTTTTAAAAGTGATTAAAATCAGGATTTATTTTCAATCCACCTTTTTGGGTAGAAGGGCCAATACTATGGGTGCTAGAAGAGTTTCACAATAAGTGTTATGTCCCACAAGCCTAGTAATTCAACACTAATGCTAATGTCGGTCTCCATGAGCCATAGAAAAGTTACAAATAAGGTGACTCTCTTAGTGTGCCGGCATTTGAAATTTAGCTCCCTCAACATCAAAAGTTGGCCCATCTTCTCTACCTGCTTGACAAGCTCAAGTCACATTAACGTTTTCATATTTTGATTCATTTAAATTATTGACAACACACACTCATTAGATGCTTTTTTGCAAAAAATCACTTCTATTCATTCCATTATAACCCTCCTTATGAATTTGCATAGTGCACTAGAATAGTTTCTCTTCACTACCTTGCTAGCCAAATCCCTCACATGGAGAATCCATTCAAATGGTGATGAATGGAATCTCTAATTATGCTTGGAGACTAGATGACACCCATTGTCATGTGCAACACTTTAGAATTCATCACACTCAACGTTTCCTCTCCATGAGATTGTGCTAACCTTTGTTAAAAAGCAAATGCCAATTCCACTAAATAAAAATTGATGGAATCTCAAAAGCCTCCATAAGTTTCCTCGTCCTAAAATTAGCATTTATGGAAACAAAGCAATAATCATGTGAGATTAAAACCTTCTGAAATTTCAAGTAATAGGTGAAGATTAAGTCTTATGTAAGAATTGTGTCACCCCTCACATGTTCTTGCAAATTATAACAAACGGCTCTACCAAACTGTCATTGGAAGATCATGGATATAAATGTGATACATGTGTTGAGAAATTGCTGTATGGTTAATGAGCTTTTATAAAGACCTTCTTGTGGACTTCTAGGATAGCATACACAACTCAAATTCTTCAGAAGATATATTTGTTATATTCAAATAAATCTCTACATTAACATTAGGGTGGAAGCACATTAACCCGCTATGCTTTTTGAGCTTTTTAGCATTGACAAGTTAGCATGAGTTGAAAGCACACACATTTGAAAATGATTCATATTCATTTGATATTTTTATTTTATTAAATAATGTTTAAGAGTGTGCTCGGGGGGGTCACTTAGTGTAATATGTCTATATCACATGCGTGCAAGGGTTCTTTTCTAAATCCCTATGTAACCTATTTGTAGTATTTCTTGGTATCCCCTCTGTAAATTTTGGGAAATTTTATAAATCCCCTTCTGTAAGTATATGTATTTTCCTAGAGGAATTTTAAAAGTCCTTATGTGAGTCATACACTACTACTTTTGGAGTCCCTTTAGGTAGGATGAGATATTTAAACTGCAAGATCTCTACATCACCTGCATTATTTGAATCTACACACAAAAAATTGAGGTACCGACTGCAATAATGGGCAATGCATAAGTTTAAGATGGGTTTGTGTCCTGATGATGCCATAAGGCAAGAGAAACAAAGAATAAAGACATATGTGCAAAAATTAAGAGGAACAAATATCAAACAAGACAAATCATGTGTGCCGTACACCAAGAGCAAAGAATTGTGCAAAGCCACTTGAAACACGTAAAGAGCTCAAGAAACAACCTTTATAAAAATACTACATGAAAGATTGGGAGCTTTTATAAATGCTTTATATCTTTCAATTTTTTACAAAACCATATGTATGGGTGTTTTAGCTAAGAGAAGGGATGATAGATTAGCCAATTTTACAAAGCATTCAATGACGATATATAATATTTATTTCTTGCCAAATACAAACATCCACTAAGTCATATCAAACCATGAAGCCATGGTATTAAAACCATAGAGGCTACATTCATACAACATCTTGTTGTACCCGATGCCAAAATAACATTTTTAAACTTGCTTAATGGCATTCATATAAACAAAAGTACCGAGGCGGTTGCAAATCATCCACTTGTGTGATTCAAGGTCCTGCAAAAAAATAATTTAAAAAATCCATCAAGAGAAATCAAACTAAACTCAGCGCATAGTAATAATCGTAATAAAGCTTTTATCATATTAGAAAGATAACAAAGAAGCCCCTACCAAGTGCGTTTAATGCCCCTTTACAAAGTCATTGAATACATTCCAATCATTCTCATCTAAAGTATACTTATTGCTATTACACTCATAGGTGAGGTTTGCCAATGCAATTACACTCTCAATATTTATCATGTCAAGGTCTGTAAGGTCATATGTGAAGCATCTTGAACCTTTTGCCTTTTGATACCACCCAAGCTGGACTTCTACTCGAAAAGGTCTATCTGAAAGGTTGAACCCTCTTTTATATTCCACATACCCCCCACCAACCTTTCTCCTCATTTTTTGAACTCGTCCAAGGTACCATATAGCTTGTGTTTTCTTTTTTTGCAAAGATCTTGGATTGCATTTCCTTTTGCTTTTCCTTGTTTTGTGTTCTTCATGAAAGAATACGGCACAATCGGAACCTATTCCAAATAGGTTCTCATTTGATGTAGCAAGAGGTATATCTTCCTTAGAGTAGTATACTCCTTGGCGAACCCTTGTGAGTCTATCTTTAAAGAGTGTGGGATTTCCATTAAGTTGGCTTACCAATGTGGACTTGAAGAGAGTTTTACCATCAATGGTAACAATTGGGCTCACTGCTTCTTGTTCATCTAGGAGAGAATCCACCACATGTCTGATTTCACTTATGGAGGCATCGTTGTCATTATCATCTATTTCTGACACATGATCTGCTTGACATTGGTCTTCTTCTTCAAAATCAGATTCTTGTGAATATGCATCTGCAAATCCATTTGACCAAGGTTCCATCCACCACTTCATATTCTCACCCTTTGGCTTCATATGCAAACTTTCACACCTTTCTTGAGCACTTTTTAGTCCCTTCTTCAATGCTTCGATGATTTTATCATCAGTTTACACACACTCATAGTCCCCTAGATTAGCTTCTCGCATGTTCTCTTTGAGATTCAATTCTCTCCATACATGTTCTTGCTTCTTATGTGCCCTTGTAAATAGAGGACTATCCTCTTTGCATTCAAAGTGTGCAAGCCTATTCATACTACCTGCACTATGTAGCATATCCATCAAGTCATAAGCGCGTTCTTGTCCCACCATGCTTCCAATCTTACTGAAGAAGATTTCAACTGCATCTGAACCTGTAAGATGTAAAGGACACCTTAGGCCTGGACAAAATTCTCTAAAGTACTTGATCAGTAGGACCACAAAATGGCATGAGAGTTGCACATCTAAGAAAGCTTCCTTAGTTATGAAGTTTCTATTCAACGTATAGTTGGCATGATGAACAATCCAAGACCTCCAAATTTGAAAGAAAAAAGAGACTTTGCCCGCAAGATAGACTCGATCCACAAGATTCAAATGTGGAGATAAGAAGATGTCGATGTAGTCCCCAGCAATTTCAAGATAAGCTTGTGTTCCTAGCATGCTCCTCTCTTTTCTATGAATTCCATTGTTTGACAATTCTCCCAAGCACCATTGCACTTGTCTACTGCATATTCTTTGAGCTCCAGCCCAATTTTGGCGGTCATCTCGCCTAATGTCTCCCTCCCTTAGCATATGCTTGTCGATAGAAAAAGCATCATACACAATAATGACATGATTTAAGGTGATCCAAACATTGCCAATAGCCAATTGATGCTTAGGCTTGTCAAGAACATTAACTAACTTTTTTCCATTATGTACAAAATCTTGATCATGCAGCCCAAAAACTTGATTTTCTAAAACTTTTGCTGAGAGAGGCCATCCATCCCATTTTATCCCAAATCTACTACCTCTTTTATCTAGATAATCGGAGATCATCAATGTTCTTCATCGACTATCACCATCAGATGCATGTCCAATAATTGGACCAACCGTGGTCTTTAGCTTCTCATTCCATAAGTTTAAAAGAGCATCCCATTGCTTGCGGACAAAACTTGCATCAAATCGGCCGCAAGTGCAATGAAGTGCAAGAACCAAGCGTGGGAGTGCATCATGCAATGGATTGGTAAGAAAAACTCTTGCACGTCCACCAATGACACAATTTTGAAATGCATCAATAATCTGATCATATCCTTTTTGTCCTTCTCCCACTTTGATCATGCATGTGGTCATGCACTCATGATCATCTTTATATCCATCAAAACCCACAAGCATGTCATCCTTTGGATTCCACCTACAAGCAATAATAAGCACAAGTCTGTAAGATCATATGCAATCCTCGCATTCAAAAACAAGATTTAGATTATGAAAATAATTTAGAGAAAAAGGAGGTTACCTTATCCGCTTCTTTATTGCAGTTTCATCTTCCACTATGATGAAGGGAATCCTTGACATGATTCCATGCTTTTCTTTTTCTTTTTCATAAATTTCAGTGATTGCATCAAAAAGATATCCATGTATACCAGGTACAAACTGAGTAGCAAGTCTTTGCCCTCGCTTTGTCGTTGATAAAGAAGGTCCATTGAGGTTGGAACTCAAGAAGTCATGTAACCTTGGACCTCCCCACATCCTTGCAACCTCAAATATTGCCTTTGTGTTCTCACTATATCTTTGTCTAGCACTTGACTTGATTATGTTTGTGGCAACATCTTGTAGAAAGTCCCATAAGGCAACTTTACCACCAAACTTTTCCAATCTATGGGCTTCGATTATGTTGTTGCAAAATCGTTTTATATCCTTTCGATTGAGAGACTCTATGCTAGCTTCTCTTAAAGTGCGGACTCTTACTGAAAGAATGGCAACCTGAGACTTTGCCCACCATAGTTGCTTAGAAAGGTCTCTTACTCGTCTTTTAGCAAAAAGAGTTGCATTTCTAAGCTCACTCTTTGTAAGATAATCTAGCCTTCTTCCACAACCGGTACCCCTATCTCCTCTCTTATTCTCAACCTTCTCTTCTCTATACAATCTCATTCTAAAGTCAGCAAGTTTAACTATCCCCTTGCAATGGTGGCATGTAAAGTCTTTAAATGGTTTCCCATCTTGTGAAATGCGTATGCAACTTATGTGACGAAAGCATCCATCCACATGAATATCAGTACATCCATTATTTAATGTCGCCTTAGCATGACGCTCTATAAACCAATACTTCCCACCACATTGATCATCTAAGAAAGGCTTTACCTTGACATACTTGTTACCTACTTTGACCTCATGGCTCCAAAGGCCCCAACATAGCAAGTCAAAATTTACAAAAGAAGATTGATTTTCTCTATTAAAACTTGAATCAACAGAGAAAGCACTCGTACTTGGGCTTCTAGTTTTTGTTGAAACCAAAAAGTTGCTAAGAGATCTTTGCTTTGGATCATGCTCCTTATCCTTTCGAGGACGCCCTCACAAGCCAGTGAGTGCTACCTTTGGATTTTCATCTTTTCTCATGAGCGACTTGATATGAGAGTTTGACTTTGTGTGTTCATTGAGAACCGTGTACAAATCTGATCTTGGAGGACATAAACGCAACCATGCATCATCATATTTGCATCGCACCTTCACCAAGCTTTTGTCCTTAAAATCATGTATTGTAGCTTCAACAACCTCAAAATCCCAACCTATTGAAACGATAGGAGATGAGTAAGAGACTTAATGTAAGAAGATGGCAAATACTGATTGAGGAATAAAGGAACAAATAATACCTTCATTTGTGGACATAAAAGATTTCATCTTCTCTATCGCATCTTCTATCTCTCTTTTGTCATCCTTTGTCGGTTGATGCACTACTTTGGGCATATCTTCTTTTCGTAGTCCTCGAGCAACCATATACTTGAGCTCATGCTTTTTACTTTCCAATATGTGAAATCTCATGAAGTTAGAGAAGCAATTGTATGCTGCATGCTTGCCTTCTATCAATCCTTTACCATAAAGTTCATTACACTCATGACACCAAATTCGCACATGGGGCACCCCATTGAAGTCCTCAGAATGCAACTCAAACTTATCATCCCTTGACACTACCATTTCCTTTAGCTTTGATCTAACTCTATCAGATTCACGTTGCCAACATTCAAGAATAGTTGGGCTTAGTAATCTACTAGAAAGCTTTGAAGACATGTGCATTTGGGCATCAAGATTTATGTCATCAGTTAGTTGAGTGCAATGTCTTTTACATGGATAAGGAGTTTCCTCTATGCGGCATAGACTTCTCTTGATGTGCACTAAGAGTTGATCATTGATTGTCCATCGTTCCTCTTGCCGTTTGGTTATTATATATTCATCCTCAACAAACTCAAAGGGTTCCAATAGAAGCTCATCACCTTCAATTTGTTCACGAACATGAGAGAATGTGGGATGACCTGTGTCTCTTGTCACCCTAACAACACCTAATTCCTCCTTATTATCATAGTCAATCACTTGAATCCTGAAAAAAGATGCCATGATAGGAGACCGATGTACTTCAAAATAAAATGAGAACCTTAATTATAACCCCCCTCCACCTGTGTGTGCATGACCTGCAAAATTTAGATTGCCAATTTGTGCATAACTGGTGAGTTTAAATTTAATCATTATAATAAAAATTTGTATGCATGACTCATGGGTTTGCGTTTAATCATAATAAACAAAAACTCTTCCCAAATTAATACACAATTCTAATACAAAAATATAAAATTTTGAAAAAAAATAAAAATACATTCTAAGACACTTTACACTTTATTTTTTTTTTCCGAAAAAACAATGCTAATTATATTACTTCGAGAACAAAATACAAGAGGTCAGCTTATAGCTGACGGGCTGCGTTCACAAACCGGACGCAGCCCTAAAAGGTAGCATAATAAATCATACTCTCACGGAGGGATATGCTGAGTGTGAATGAACAGCCATCGGGGTGGTGAATAGTGCCACCGAAGGCCCTGCGTAGTCTGCTCGAAGAAGAGGCTCTGTGTGTCCCAAGCCTGGAGGAAGCGTCTCCGCTTCTCCTGACCAGCCCGAGAGTCTCCCTGAATCTGGTCCCACTGGCCTCTGAGGGTATGAATAATCTCACTCCAAATCTCCGCCATGATCTGGGCAGTCGATAAGGAAGTGCCACCGAGGATCTGCGCGCAGCGCGAGGTCCAGATGTGCCATCCTATAATGCTGCTGATAATCTCCCAGACTGGCTGCCTCTCCCGAACTCCTGTATCAGCCTCTGCTAGGTGCTGTGGGATACCCTCGAGCGGCCCCACGTCCCCTGTGTGATAAGGAAGGTGGGGTCCTGCTGGCATGCCTCGAACAAGTGATGAAGACCAGGTGCGGTGCTGCACCAACAGAACGCGCCCCAAGTGATCACTCCTAGCTCTGGTGCTGCGCGGGTAAGAAGCCCGAAGGTCCACCTCCACACTTCCTGGGCGCGCGTGCAGCTCCACAGGCAGTGTTTTGGTGACTCCTCGTCCGCATGGCAAATCTGACAGCAACCGTCCTGGCCTATCTGCCTCAACCAGCTCCCCACTGGAAGACCTTTGTGGGCAAGAAGCCACAGGAAGTATGAGATCTTCCGCGGCCGCCAGCTCTCCCACAAGGCCTTCCAGAATTCCTGCAAAAAGAACCTGGAAATACCCTGTGCATACCAGCTAGGTCGCTGGGTGGGGGGGCAGCTCTGCATCCTCCCGAGAACTCGCCTGCCCAGAGTCGTGCTGTAAGCGAAGAAGGAAGTCGGCCCCTGTCCTGTCACAATCTCTGGCCACCACCACTCTCCTGGGTCCCACTCAAGCTCTGACAAGGCCCGCCCCTCCCATAGCCAAAGACGCCAAAGCTGCAACTGGTCCTGCTCGATGCTAGGGTCGGTACGCCAGACCTTCCCCAGAAGGCCTACGACCCTAACCCTCTGCCACGGGAGTAGGAGGTCGATGAGCGCATCCTCTCTCCTGAGTCGTCCATCCCCTGAAACCGCGAAGAAGGCGATAGAGGAGTCATCCAAACGTCCTGCGACCACCAGTGGGATGCCACGGGGGGTGAACTGTCCCAACCAACGGGTGTCTCCAGGCATGAGGACCTGAGGCAGGTGGAGCCAACCAAGCGGCTGGGATCGCTCCGTCAATCTCCGTGCGTCTCGCCTGGACTCCACGTGCACCTCCAGCTACGACTGCAAGATCGGTCATCTCCAGATGTCTGTACGTATCCCTCCAAACTCGAAGGGACCGGGCTGGCCCCCTCATCCAGCCGTCCCACCTGATATGTGATCTCTCCCCCAACTGAAGGCCCTCGGCGTCTCTGACCTGCCCATTCCAGACGAGCGGCTGGCGATCGATCTCCTCCTGACAGCTGGGCTGGGACTGTATGAGACTGAGACAAAGCCGCCTCCAAACCATGAGGAGGCTACGAACGAGTGGAGAATGGGGCTGAGTGAGCGGGGCAGAAGTGAAGATCCACCTGAGGGATGGTGGCCACTCTCCACCTCGGCGCGGGACACAAGAGCCTATTCCCTGCTGAAGTAACATCTTCCACGTCTGCCCCCCCGGGGTCAAACCGCGGATGACAAGCTTGCCTAACAAGGCCTGACTCTGAAGCTCTGGATTGATAACCCCCAGGCCACCCTCAGCCTGCGGAAGAATGACTGTCTGCCAAGCAACCCTGGCTCTGGTATCTCTAAGACCATCCTCCCCAGACCAAAGGAAGTTCTGAACCAACCTCCTGAGCTGTGCCACGCTGGATCTCGAGAAGCACCAGCATGAAGCCACATACCAAGCCGTGGCTAGAAGGACCTGGTTAACTACCAGGGCACGACCTGCAAGAGACAGCTTAGCAGTACTCCAGAAAGCCAGCTTCCGTCGGATGGAGTCTAGCACCGGGAGAAACTGCTGAGCTGGCGTGATGTCTAGGCCAACCTGGAAGCCAAGGTATCTAGCTGTCTGTCCTCGTGGAATCCATCTGAAACCCAGAAATCGCCCCCACTGAGAACACGCCCCAGGGTCTGTGAGAAAACCAACTGACTTGTTCCAGTTGATTTTCGCACCAGCGGCCGAACAGAAGACCTCCAAGGCCATCCGTACCCTCTCTAGCATCCTCTCATCATCCTGGACATAAAGGGCTGTATCATCTGCGTACTCCGAGTCCCCAGAAGCTCCGTGTCCTCCCGAAGTGGAAGGCGAACCCCCCGGATCCCGGTAGACCTCGCCCGGAGGTAGTAAGTCATGGCCTCGGCGAAGAAAAGAAACAGGTAAGGAGCAAGGGGGCAACCCTGACGCACTGATCTCTCCAGGCTAAAGCGCTCACCCATCCTGCCTCCAATGATGACCCTGCTAGACGCTGTCCTGTACAAAGCTGAGATACCCTGAATCCATCCTGCGGGGAAACCTAGCCGCTCCAGAGTCCCCTCCAGAAAGGCCCAGTCCATGCGATCGTAGGCCTTCTCAAAGTCGAGAAGTAGAATGGCAAGGTGTGATCCACTGTGCTGAGCCCACTCCGCCGCCTCTGAAAAGGTGAAGACATTATCCAAGATACTGCGATCCTGGACAAAGCCTGTCTGAGTGTCATGAATGAGGTCTGGGAGTAGAGGCCGAACTCTGGCACTGATCATCTTAGCGAGGATTTTGTAGGCGGTAGTAAGGAGAGTGATCGGACGCCACTGGCGGATCTCCTGTCTATCTCCTCCCTTCGGGATGAGGCAAATCAGTCCCGAAGAGAGGCTCTCTGGCATCAAACCGCTGCTGAAAATCCCCTGCAGAGCTGCAAGGAGGGACTGATGGATCTGGTCCCAGAAGGAAGTGAAGAAAGCTCGGGGAAGCCCATCCTCTCCTGGGCATTTCTGTCCGTCGATAGCCATCAAGGCCTCCAGCATCTCATCCGAGGTAAACGGCGCCAACAACATCGCCTGCATGCTAGGCTGGACCAGGGATGGAATGTGCCTCCACACCTCCTCACGGGCACGACTAGCACGAGGGGCAAGTGGCTCCTGCTGGAAGAGGGTCCTGTAGAAGTCAGTGGCCAACCCCAGGACCTCCCCCGAATCCGTAACGATGTGACCATCCGCTGTCCTGAGACTCCGAAGCTGATCACCTGCAGCTCTCTGGCCATGAGTCCTGAAGAACTCTCTGCACATCCGATCACCCTTCCGGGCCCAGAAGGAGAGAGAGGCGTGATAGGAAAACTCTGAGCGGCGCTGGAGTGTCTCCTCCAGGAGGGCTCTGGCTCGAAGGGCCTGGATCCGAAGCTCCTCCGAGCCCGGGGAAGCCTGCTGGAGTCGCTGAATGGATGCAAGGTCCCTCCGAAGAGCTCTCTCTCTACTCCACCACTCCTGACGAACCTGTAGGGCTGCTAGCTGGCAGATCTGGCTGGACTCCTGCAGAGCCTGCGCAACTGAGTCCACCAAATCCGTGCACTCCCCCCAATCTCTGTCCCAAAGACTGCAAATACTGCTACGCACGTCCTCCCTCGAGAAAATAGAATCGGGGATCCTGCATGACCGGGGGGGGAGGGTCTGGGCTGCCGAATCTAATGAGAGGAGTACCGGCGCATGGTCGGAAAGTGTCGTCCTTGGAACTATACCCGCCTGACCGCCTCTACTGATGGCCCAATCACTGACATAGAATCTATCAAGCCTCTCCAGGAGTCTGCCTCCTTCCCTACGGAAGCCCCAAGAGAAGTCCAGGCTCCCGTGCCAACGCCGGAAGGACGGGTCTCTCCAGCTGTCCCTACCTCCTGTCGCGAAGATGAAGGAGTCCCAAGCTGACTGCTCTGCCTGAGCCATGCCTGTAAACTCCGGACCTCTGCCCTGCTGATCCTCCAATGACTCTAGATTGTTGAAGTCACCTCCAACAATCCAGGAATCCATGACTGGAAGAATCCCTGTAAGTGTCCTCCAGAAAGTGGCTCTGCATCGGAGGTCTGTAGGAGCGTAGATGTTGAGTATTCCAATTTTGGATCCCTCCAAATCCAGGCCTACCCAAAGGGCTCGGCCTGGGATCAACGTGCCATGACCGAAAACTCCCTGGGCTAACTGCTCGCACACGGAGGTACAGACACCCCCACTCCTCCCCTGTGCGCCGATCGAGGGCTCCCAGTAAGTGTAGGAACATCCAGGGAGAACCTTCCCGCAGCTACGGGAATGAGCCGCAGAGAGCTTGTGCTCCTGGAGCAGAAGTACATCCAAACGACCAATCACTGCAGGCTGAAGTTCCTGCCGCAAAATGAGCTTCCTGGGACCACGGGTGCCAGAAGAGTGAAACCCGTTCACATTCCAGGATACGAGGTGTAAGCTCATGGTGAGGGATGGGGGGCTGCGAACAACTGTCTGCTCACGGTCGAAGTCGAGGAAGACTCAGGCATGTCGGAATGGAGGCGCTGCCACTTATGAGAAGGTTTGGAGGGGGAGACGGGATCGTCCTGCCCGTCCTTCAACACCTTCAACAAAGGCGAGAGGCCTTTGGTGCCATGAACAAATGCTTTCTCGAGCCAGCTCGAGATCTCTGAAGTGGTCATCCCATAGAAAGTGCGGAGTTTCTGATGGGACCAAGCTCTGACATCCTGGGGGAGAGGCCATGACGGGGTAGGTCTGAGGATCACAATCAGTCGGAAGCGTTTGGTGGCGCAGCGCCACCGCAAGCGCACATCGCCCTCGGACCACTGAGTCTCGAGAAGCTGCCCACCGGACTGGCCTATCCAGGAACAGACCTGGGTGTGTGTCTGCTCTCTGAGCGCCTCCCAAACCGAGTCGTCTGTCCAGGTCTCGGTGCCATCACTGAGGAACGTGAAGGCGAAGCTAGGGCCATCCCTAGGGGCCAAGGCGACAATCTTCCCATCCGCCCCTTTGCGGAGCAAGAAGATGCTGATGTCGAGATAAGCCGGGAAGGTCCCAAGGTCGGCCACGTCCAAGTAGTCCCAGGGGCCTGATCTGTAAAAGTCTCGAGGAAGCGCTCTCTCCTGAGGCTGAGACCCATCAGAGTCTGCCACTGAGGGGCTAGCGGCCATGGAAGCCTGCTCCGGTGGTGGTGTAGACTCCGGGTGACCTGCCAGCGAAGGGGGAGGGGGAGGAGGCTGAGGGGTAGGCGACTCGAGCTCCACGGAGGCGACTGGCGGAGCAGGTGGAGGAGGCGGAGCGGGGGCTGCCCTCGACTGGGAAGCCGAGGGTGCAGCTAACACTGTAGAGGAGTCGAGGGGAGCGGAGTGAGGGGGGGGATGGGGACTCCTCTGGAGCTGGGGCTGAGAGGGAGGAGAAGGAGACTGAGGAGGAAGAGACGGAGGCTGAGGCTGCAGGCCGGGCGAAGGGAGGGGAAACTGGGGAGGGGACTGGGACTGAGTGGAAAGGGGCAGGGGAGCGGGAGAGGGGGGGATCTGAGGCTGTGAAGGGCGGCCTGCCGTCGACGAAGAAGCTCTCCCAGGTCCCTGGGGCAGCTGCCTGTCAGGTCTCTGGGGTGCTGCTGCCGGAAGGGTAACCTCTGCCTCCTTGCCTTTATCCGAGATCTTCTTGTTCCTTCCTCTTTTCCTTCTAACCTCGGTCCAGCCACCCACTAACTCTGGACCGGGCTCCGCCTGCCTCGGCTCCTCCTGACGTGACTGTCCGGGGGGGGGGCGGGGGCGGAGGAGGCGAGGACGGGGGGGTCGAGATGAACTGGTGAAGCGTGGGCACGCAGCCGCCAAGTGCCCAAAGCCATGGCACCTCAGGCACTGACCTGGCTGTCCGGTGACTATCATGCTCTGGGTGATGCTGCCGGCATCTGTCACAATCTCGATCACTGCAGGGAGGGTCGCAGGGTCTGCCACAGCCACTCGGACACGGGGGGCTCCTGCCGTGGTCACCGCATCGGCGAAGGTGTCGTGCATAACCCATCCAAAATGGGAGCCCAAGTCCCTGACAATCGGCCGCAGCTCAGCAGCAAGCCCTGGAAAAACTAGTGTCACTGGGTGGCGAGGTATACGGAACCGAGCATCAAAATCTGCTGCGCTGAATCCACGGTACCACGGGACTATCATGATAATCTTTCCATCCACCGATGTGGGGGAACTGGCAATCAGGTTGCTCGCAGCTTTCTCATTGGAGAGTTTAAGCCAGAAGATGCCCCTTCCCATAAGGGCCACCTCCTCAATATGGCCATCCTCTAGCAGGAGAGTGGACTGGAGCCAGTCCCTGATGGCTGCTCTGGAGGGAGAGTGTCCAATGACTCTACCGTAAACAGAGGTACGGACAAAGTCAGTGGCAACCTCCTGCACACGCGATGATTGTTGCTCTGTCAGGATAACGCGGTAGGCATCTGGAGAGGGAGGGTCCGACTGGGCCTCCGGATCCGGGCAGGGGGCCGCCATACCGCCAAGACTAACTACAAGCTTCCGATGAAGAACAGGCTGCCACCCCAAAAGGGGAGACGAAGCGGGAGGATGGCGCCTGGGTATGGAAGGGATGGTGGCGGAGGCGGAGGCGGAGGGTGGAGGCGGGGTGGGGAAGTGAAGCAGAGGGGTGGGCGAAGCGAGGTGGGTGAACGGGGGGGGAGTCGGGCGAGGCGGGGTGCAGGGTACGGGGCAGGCGGGTGGCGCGGGAGGGCGGGGGGGGGGGCGGGGGTGATGTGGCGGGGGCGGGGGTGAAAAAAAAAAAAAAAAAAAAAAAAAAAAGGTGGAGCGGAAGGAAGCGGGGGGAGCGGAATGGTGAGGGGGGTGGAAGGCGGAGTGGCGGGTGAGGGCGCGGGGGGCGGGGGGGAGCGGGATGGAGGCGGGGAGTGAGGGGGTCGGGTGAGCGAGGCGGGGAGCGGGATGGAGGCGGAGAGGCGGGGAGCGGGGCGGGTCGGGTGGGCGAGGGGCGGGTGAGCGAGGGCAGGCGGGGGGGCGAGGGCGGAGAGGCAGGGTGTGGGGGATGGGAGGCGGCGAGCGAGGCGGGGGGATGGGGGGCGGTGAGCGAGGCGGCGGGTGAGGGGGATGGCGAGCGAAAGGCGAGGGTGGAGAGACAGGGGGCGGGGGGTGGTCGCGGCGGGGGGGGGGGGGGCTAGGGAGTGGAGGTAGCTAGCGAGGGGGCGAGGGAAGCTCGCAGGAGCTCACAACGTAGGACCACACTTTACACTTTATTAAATTCAAATACTATAAACACATATACTAGTATTCAAAATGCAAGAAGTTACAGCACGAAGATAAAAATTTGAGAATTTAAAAAATATATAGATTATAGTACTTTATTGAATTCAAATAGTATAGATGCATATACTAGTATTCAAAATGCATTGAAAGAGTAACATTATAGTTTATAAACATAATTGTCCAAGAGTAGCTTTATAATAAAATCAGATTAATAAAACTGAGGCATCATCTCAACTGCAGGCCACAAACATGCATGGGGTCAATGAGTGTTAAATCTTGCTAGTCAATTATTCATCTCAGCCAGTGTCATTCTATTTTGTTTTTCCACAAACATATAGTTAGTTGCATTGATATAAATCTGCCGCAACTTGCCACTCCATGCTGGCTGTTTTGTGTAATCCTCTTTGAAGTAGTATTCCTTACACTCCTTATAAAAATTAATAACCTCTTTAATCATGTATCCCATGGCAAACACATCTGATTCTTTACTGTAAGCATTGGTGTTCTCAGGGTCGATTATTTCTGGAGCTTGCCAAGGCCAGAGTCAATTTTGTCTTATTGCTGTACTCTTCTTGATCTTATAAGTCACATCATCCATATCTGGAGTACGCTTCACAAAATTAACAGCTTCTCTTGATTCACTGGATCAAAGCAGCAATCCCCAATCAATGATGCCAACCCGTGGACTATGATTCTTGGTAAAATCTAGCATGACATTGAAAGGGTGTAGATCACAATGTATAATGCCTTCTTGGTGTACAGCTGCTAATGCATCAACCAATGCGTGTATGATGTCTGGGGTAGCTTCCACAAATGCCTTTAATCTCGTAAGCTGTACATCACTTAGTATTGGATCTGGTTCTCTCCTAGTGACTCCATTGTCTTTCAAGCATAACACTTGCTTTCTGAAAGTCCCTTTCTCAAAGGGTAGCTGCATCAGCATGTCTCCAATACTCCCTCCATTGAAGTATGGAAAAATGTTGATCCAAGGCAAGCTTCTAGTAAATCCTATGCATCTGACAATACCTGGATGTAAGATTTGCATTCCATATTCTTTGTCAAATGACTTTAAGGTGTGAGACATGTACCCTTTGTAGCGCTTTGCCGCATAAGTAATACTTCGAGGAAAGAAAGAGATGCCATT
This sequence comes from Dipteris shenzhenensis, assembly GCF_047967505.1. Classification (NCBI taxonomy): domain Eukaryota; kingdom Viridiplantae; phylum Streptophyta; class Polypodiopsida; order Gleicheniales; family Dipteridaceae; genus Dipteris; species Dipteris shenzhenensis. Next base: position 31,420,651 of record NC_141601.1, on the reverse strand, counting down.
AAAAGTGACTTTAAAGCATACTCCAAATGAGCCAGCACCAAGATTCTCACCCTCCTCTATAGCCTCATGGGGGATACCTAACACAATTGAACAATCACCATTCCTAAATGAATGTGCTTTGTGAGAAGCATCCCCGCGACTACCGTCAATAGCCAACCATGCCTCAGAAGTTGGATCACATGAATGTTTTGATTGCTCATATCGCACTCTCTTCGAAATAGTGAAATGTGAATCTATGTCTTTTGCCCTCTTGCTTCTACCCTTCTCCTCTTTCCACTTCAAATCCCAAAGACCTAATTTTTCCATGTCAATATTAGGAGGCACGTCATCTCGCAAGTCTTCTGCACATTTCTTCATATTTCCTATGATGCTATTGATCATGTGACGTACTCCACCTTCATTCATTTCACTCTTGGGCAACGTCTCTCCCATTGTGTTGGCTATGACCTCATTGTAGAAACACTCTATCCGTATTGCATTGCTAGTTATGTCTGTTATTTGCTCCTTGCTCATCTTACTTATCCCTATACAAAGATGCCGCCTAATGACTTTGAGCCAATTTTTCCTTTGCTCTGCTTGCATCTTTTCACAAAAGGATTTCTGGCAAAACATGCATGAAAAAACCAAGTATTGAGAGAGAATCTAAAATATATTCATCTTTTAAATAATCAATGAACACAAAGTTAATTACAATAAAGAACACAACGAACTCCATTCTTATGAAATTTGCATCATGCTTGCATGGGCCTACCATTTGAGTGTGTGGAGAAGTGTGTGTTAGAGACTAGATAATCAACATTGGAAGAGTATTTCAAATAATATCCAATGGTTGATGACCCACAATTGATTAAAGATAAGATTCAACTTAGAATCCTTATACATAAGCAGCTTTCAAAGACCCCATGGATAGGCATTAATCAAAGACACAAATATCGTTGGCTCTAGCATTGTTACCTTAGATGTATGAGCATGAATCTCAGATGTATATTTATTGGAAAGTTTACAACCTCTACACACTAGCATTTATGCAATGGTCCCCTATATTCTACACAAAATATTTCCAAAGAGGACAACAACATCAAAAGTCGAATAAACGACCAAGTGTTGAAGCCGAAACTATCATACAACACTGATAACCTACAACGACACTGAAAGCCAAATAAATGACCATGTGTCGAAGTTTAAACATTTGTTTTATAAAATAAGCTACGACAACACTGAAAGCCGAATAAACGACCTAGTGTTGAAGCCTACTTATTTTATAAATTATATATCTAAGAAACAACACCAAAAGTCGAATAAACGACAAAGTGTTGAATTCTATTACTCTTCTAAGGTTGAGAGATGACACATACAGTCGAATGATACGACCAAGTGTCGAGCTAGTTTCAAAACAATGAGAAGGAGTCCTTGTAACGACATCAAAGGTTGAATATTACAACCAAATGTCGAAATGCAGACTTACTTACTTAACCGCACATATAATCGAGTAATACGATCCAATGCGGAAAGATAAGCACCATGCAAATGCATGGCCCAAGTAATTGACTCAAATATTACATTACAAATCAGATGATCGACGTATTATGTCGAAAGGCTATATACGACACCACGTCGATATCTAATAGTCATGTAATATCAAGAATAAAGAAGTTATGACATTGACATACTATATGAAAAGACGACACTACATCGAACATACGTGAAGAAGAAACCCCCCCCCAAAAAAAGCTTATCAACTTATCGAAAATTTGCCAACAGATGGGTTATTAAGTAGAGAAAGAAAAGCTATTATACCTTTATTTCAATTATAGTTTTGATTTTGGATTGCTAACCAAGCACAAAGGGAAAAGAGAGTCTCCTTGGTGACCTGCACAAATCCAAGGGACAATTAATAGGAGGGATCAATCTGGTCATTCCAGGAAATGCAAAAAGAGTTGTTTGTCTTTGAGTCATGGTTGGCGTAAATCTGTAAAATATTGCAGTGCAATGACTACTTAGATGCTTGCAAAATTCGGGTCAAACAACAAGCAGTTGAAAGTTGAATCAATAATTCTACATTTACTATTTAGCATAAAGTTCATGCAGGTCAAAGAATAGATTCAAGCTCTCAAAAAAAAACAAATGCAGCAATCAGGTTGCAATCATATGAGGTAAAAAGGAAGCAAAGATGGCCTAAGAAAACAACAGACCTGATACTGAGGAAAAAAACATCATAATAAGTACAAAAAACTTGCCTGGCACCTGACTAGAACTCTGGCTGAAGCTTTACGAGAAAGAAGGAGCTGCCCCAAAGCAACCGTCACTGCACAAACGAAAGACAACACATAAGAAACCCCCTTTTAGAGAAACCAGAAGAAAGTAGTTGGAAGAATTTGTAGTACCTGTATATCCAATAATGCAAAAACAGCATTACAAAGCTAAAGTATAGCAAATACATGTTTTATTAGATGTCTTGGCAGCCTGCTAATAACATGGATAAGGATGCCTCCATGGCCAATGCTTATGTGGTAGCAAGACTACCACATTGACGTGGGTGGGTGATCTGCCATGTGGCAACTTTCAACATATAAACATGTAATAAAAAGCAAAAAGAGGTAACCACTAACCTTAGAGTCATTAGATACATTGATTCTAATAGAGTCATTATGTCCATTGATTCTAATATGCACAATGTACAACATAGCATACCTCTATGGACCAATGGTTTTTTGCCCATGACACACTAAGGAAGATATTTCATGAAACCAATCTAATAAGGAAAATGTACACAAGAATGTTTACATATCAACTCTTTGGATATTCTCTTATTACTTTTCTATAAAGAGTCTATAAACATACATTAATCTAAATTTGAGGAAAGCAATCTCAATGCTCCGTTTTGTCTAAGAGCTCGACGGAAACAGAGCTCGAACGTGCGTGCACACCCACACTCAAAGGTTCACACATGGCACCTTCCTCCAAAGTTAAGTTGTCTGGTAATTTGGAACACAAATCTACTGGATGTATCACCTGCATACAATTTACACCTATGAAACTAATACTAAAAATTAGAAACGCGTGGGATACCCGTGAGCTGTTGCGATTGAATTTCTTTGGTGGAATACACAAATGACAACCACCTTTTTTTCCCTATTTGCATGATTATAATCAATAGACTGGAGAAAAGTAGCGGCCATACGTAATTTGCTAATGACCCGTGTACTGGAGGAGCAGCAAAGAATCGCATCTCTGGACAGAGGTTATATAAGCCCTCTTTACACTGCATGCACCATCCACAAGAGATACCCGGCTCTAGAGCTACGGGTTGCCAATGCTATCCAAGCAATTGTCGAGTAGCTACGCGAAAACCCAAACGGCAGAGATGAGGAGTTCTTCCAATTGCATCAGTGCGCTCATCAAACATCCGAATCTCAGCTAGTGTGCTCATCAAACATTCGACACTCAGCTACTGTGCACACAGGAACAGACAAACATCCGAATCTGAGCTACTGAGGACAGACAAAGAGCGCGAACCTAAGAGACATCACGGCTATAGCCACCGACACTCCGGCTACGGAGTTGAGATTGGGAAGCTGCGAGAGGAGAAGTTGAGAGGAGCCGAAAATGACGATCCAGACAGACCATCCCAAGCTCTGGCAGCTGCTGCAAACCAAGGTATGGAAGTTGCGAAGGCATGTTCTGCCGGTGACCATGTAAACAATGTCTACTCCAACTTCGACCAGCAATTGTTGGGGGACGACGATCCACAAGCTGAGCTCTCGACTGCCATTGTCGCAGATGCATGTCGAGGAGGTGTTGACGTTGAGATAGAGCTTCACAGGACAGCCAACGGGGACTAGCGTCGATGGACAAAACATAACGGGAATCGAGCGACGCTCCTTCACAACACCCAGTCGATGACAAAACACAAACATAGCCAACGGGTTGCAGCGCCAACCTATACCTTGTGTAGATCTCTACAGCAATCAAACTCCATCGATGACCTCCACGGGCTCCTGCCAGTGATTGCTGCAAGTCGTGAGCCTCATGCGTAGGCAGCTGCCCTGACCCTGACTTGGGCACAGTCCGTGTAGTAGTGCTGGGCACCCAGTAATGCTGGATGAGAGTAGAGACTGTGAAGGGGAGGTTATAGGAGCTACAAAACACAAGAGAGAGAGAGGGGTCAGGAGGGAGGGGGGGTTGAGCAGGGAAGCAAAAGAGGGAGGAGGAGCTTCTGAATTGAGGCAAATTGTACACTAATGAAAGAAGAGGAGACTAAGCCAAACGTGGCAATGCCTTATAGGTTAGAAGGGAGATGAGGTTATCTTGATCCTCCTCCACAAACCATAATTCATTCAACTAAAACCCATATATCTAAAGCTATATAAACTTTACGTTTTTATATATGAAAACATGCACACTTTAAAAACCTCCATTTATATTCTAGTCGACTAAAAAACAGGCATGTTTTATGAATGAAAAGCCATAAAATTTGCATTTTTAATCTTCCAAGTGTAATACCTATAAAACACTTACAAGAACAATTTCCATAAACCTGCAAATAGAAAAAAGTCAGGTGAAACCTAAAACTTTGCAGTTTCATTGTAAGGCTTTGCAAGTTTTTGGGGAACACTACAATGGATGCTAGGGCCTAGCCAAAGAAATGAAACTTCGTGACCGATGATGCCAAATAGATTCTGAACACAAGAGTCGCATTATCATTGGTGTAGAGACAATAGAGGGAAGAGGATGGAGATGCAGTAGGCATTTAGCAAATATAGATTCCAACCCATAAGATCCATAGCTTATAATGGGTGGAATCCATAGTTTCCACGCACACTAAATATTTGTGAAAATTATTTTCCCCTTTCATAGGCATATAACCATGGTGGATGCCCTTTGGCCTCCTTTGCCGCACTCTCTCCTAGTCCTCCTAGCAACACCTTATGCCTCCCCTTGCCTTGTGGAAAGAGTAGCCCTCCTGGCGAGCATTTTCTCTTTGCCTTACACTGATCTCTGCTCATCCATTGCTTCAACTCGCCTAGCCATGTGGTTGCCCTCCTATCCACCAAGACTCCTAGCTATGGTGAAAGGGAGGTGGCTCAACGGGTTTCCTTGTCCCCCCCTCAACCCTGTGTACATTAGGTTAGCTACTTCTTGTTAAATTATGCTAGGTTTCATTATTACTATACATTGTGTTAATTGGATGTATGACTATAATATAACTTCATTTAGGACCTATGCTCCAATGCCATGCTAACACCTATGTACAACCACATCCATGACAACTTGGGGAAATTTTAGCATTGTCCTTCTAATAACTAATCCACCACTAGATGCCGCAAACAACAAGATGCCATTTCTAGGCATTTTTAGGCATTGTGTAGCATATGCTGCAAACAACAAGATGACATTTCTAGGCATTGTATAGCGTATATAATACCTCAAGAAAAGATACGGTCTAAGGAAGCTAGAAAGGGTCTTCTTTAATCTTTGAAGATACCATACATAAGAGCCTTCTTTAGCTCTCAATGTAGCAGACACAAGGGCTTATGTTCTCCTAACCTACAAATAGCTTTATTCTTTCATTTACTTTGAATTCATCATTTTTACCATATTCTAGTTCAAATTGTCACTGGTAGTGATGCTCATGGTACTTGTTGATCTACAACTATAGGCACAAGTGCATGAAAAACCCTCAAGCATAATAGGATTCTCACTCAATGATAAATTCTCATTTTGCTTTTGATCCCTTGTTGCTATATGGATCCTATATTTTCCCAAGTGGGAGAATCCTTTTGAATAGGGCTATCTAAAAATAAATACCTTACTTCTTTACTCTCACAGGTTTTATCCAATGGATTTAATTATAGGAGTGGCTCTCCACTATCTATCCTTTTTTAAATAATAGATCAATTGTTTGAGAGCCAGAAGGATATTTACAAAGGCAGTGCTAAATAGACTAAGTAGAACTTAAGAAAATCAAGTATAAGAGGCATCAACTTCAAAATACTCCTCCACCATTGATTCAATGCAATCCCTCTGTGGATAGAAAGAAAAAAAAAGAGAATGACAAGATTTAAAAACTTCAAAAAATAAATTCAAGCATTCTAATCTCATCCTAATGAAAAGGCCAAAAAAGAGCAATAAAGAGAGAAAATTATAGCATCATAATCTCATCCTAATGCAAAGGCCAAAAAGAGCAATAAACTCGCAATAAAGAGAGAAAAGGTTTTTATAATTCTCTAGAATTCAAGAAAGCATAGTATCCTTATCTCATCCTAATGCAAAGGCCAAAAAGAGCAATAAAGAGTACTAGCATTTCAAAATGTCCCATGACATAAGCCACTCTACCCAAATATCCATGTCACATGTTGCAAGCTTCTAGATAATTTTTAATATAAAATGCCCTTCTGTATATTAACCTTTGGGTATTAAATTACTTCCTTATGTATATATAATTCTGTAAGTAATTGAATTAATAAAAACCCATCTGTTGAACTCACGTGATAGGGTTACATATGACAAGTGACCCCCCCGAGAGAGTGTGTAAATAATCATAACAAGAGTAGAAAATTTTCTCAATCAGAAGACAAGCAAGGAAATGGCTTCCTCTAGTGATGGTGGAGAAACTAGGGTTGCCGATTACTCTGCCACCAATGACACTGACCCTAGTACTCATGCACTAGATACTACTGGGTTCAGAACCTTGGTTCAAAACCAATCATGGATCAAACTCGAACAACACTCAGGATGTTGATGTGCAGAGTTTGGTTGAGATAAGATGGCAATGTCAAATCCAACATCCCCTCAACCTACATTCACACTCCACCTGGAGCAAAGCGACATGCAAAGTTTGTAGGAAGGTACGGTGGATTCAAAACTAAGAAAATTGCTAGCGGATTTTAGAGCTACTCTGGAGAGGTTTCTAGTCGTCGACCAGGGGGCAAGTAGAATACAAAACACGAAAGCTATTTCTTTAGAAGCTCCTCAACAGAATTGTCAGACCCATGGAGCCCCCAAGAAAACTCTAGTGCACCAGGCCACACCAGGGAAAACCATGCAAGAGGTGCCTCGAGGATCCTATGCTGGTGCTCTCTAAGGAGGTAGCCAAAGCTTGTTTAAACCTCCCTTGGTTACGATTATAGACGGTATGTGAACAAATCACCCCCAAGGCAATAAATATTTTCAACAAGACCAACAAAAGTAGCTCAAGAGAAGCAAGTGGTATCAAAACTACATAAAAAGTACCTTGCTTGGGTGAAGGAGATTTCTAGCTAAGCTTCCAATAGTAGAAGTACATAATGGTATTCTCAATGAGAAGACAAAGTGGCTGTGTTTTTGTACTGTTGTTGGATACATCCATGGTCCTCACCCTCCTGCCATGTTTCTAGACACACAAGACTTTGAAGCCCAGCTAGAACAAGCAGAGCATGAAGGGTTTGGAAAAGGAAGACCCTCCTTTTATTTTAGTGAAAGAAAAAAAAACACTTCTGGCCGAGAAAAGAAGTCAACTGGCTAGTGCTTCAGAAAACAAATCCAAAGATGCAATCATTGTTGAGAGAGAAAAGATGAGAATTTCAAGATGTTTTTCTCTTTCCCCTCAGCTCATTCCGATGAACTTTAAGAAAAAGTAAATGTTCAAGGATTGACCAATGATCTCAGACCTATTGTACTTAAAAGATGGCTGAGAGCAAGAGGTACTATTCTTGATTTCTTACCCCTCCACGACATTAAAGTAGGAGGCACAAAACTAAGGTGGCAGCTCATAGATCACGAAGAGGGAAGGGGGGGAGCAGCATTGGGTATTTTGATGCATGTGGCTCAAGTAGTAGGCAGGTACCTTCCAACCTTTGGTATCAATGGAGTAGGGATGGAATTTACTTGGGTCATTGTTTGCTTGGGTGTAGCCATTTTTGGTATGGTTCAGGGACTTTCCTCTATATGGGTATCTTGCATGACCCATAACTTATGCATTTCTCAATGGAATTCGGCAAACTTTGTCTTCAATTTGTAGTACATATTCCAAATTGAACATGAGAGCAAAAAATTATGGAATAAGGATTTGAAACGAGACCGTTAAATCATTATAAGTGCTATGTTACATGTTAAGCATGCAACCTGAAGACTATAGGATATAGCAATTTATTCAAAAACATCAAAATTTTGTTCTATATATACATGCAACCAAGTAATCATTCTAAAGTACACTATGTGAGCTTCTCCTCAACCCAAGGACACACCTAAATGAGATCATTATGCATGGGTTAATGGGCCTCCGATGTTGTGCTAAAGTGATGCATACCCATTTGAGGGCACACTCCATAACTTTCTTTTGATTTGTTGAAAACCAAAATGGATTGAAAATTTGGAATCCAAACTATTGGGACTAGTGCATGGTGTCTTAAAACATTGATAATTGTTGGTATTGGTATGTAGATTTAGTCTAAAATGGAAGAAGTTGGAAAAGTGCAATTTGTGCATGTGAATGCTCGGCTAGTATTTCCTTAATACCTTTCTTACTATCTATTGTTCTGAAATCTTTGACCCTGCCTTTCCAAGAGGCCAAACATATATTATTCGGCCGTGGTTTTTTCCTCCTCATTGGCTGCATTAGCACCCAACTTCCTTTTGACACAACCATCTTTTGCCAATGACCATCTGCATTCACCCTATTGGCAACTTCTATAGATTATAAACATGTTGTAGGTCGTCAAGAAACAACGCTCACCTCTATGTCTGGGTCTTCTGCATTCTGAGTTACACATCGATTCGCATTGGGAAATCTCGGGTTGTCTATTGCCATGGATTCGTAAAAGAGAACCAAACTTTCAAATGGGAAAAATGCACGCAACCCTGGGGTGCCTATTGCCATGGATGGAAAGTGCAAGCAAGAGAACGGGGGGGGAAAATAGGCCCAAAATATAGACTCAAGAAAGCACATTTGAATCTTTGATTCATGCAAGCAAGAAAATTTGTTTAGAAGGGAAATCATATTTGAGTCTGTCATCTTTTTTGAAAATGACTCCTTGTCAGATTTATACAGTTGTACATCCATAAAGTTTTTTCTCTTTCTCTTATTATGTGAAACTATTTTGTATTTTCTCTATTTTCTCAATATTGTTACGTTGGCCCTCTTGTGATTGGTGGAGAGAGATTTCTCATTTTGGCCAAAAGGCCCCAAAATGAGTTTCCTTTTTTCAATATATTTTAATAAATCCAACACTATTTACAATTTTGAATTGTTTCTTTTACCATGCACTTGCTTGCTATATGGCTCATAATCATGCCAAAGGTCATTGCATTTAATAATACACAACATCTAACCCGATAGCATGCACTTCGGCCTATTTGTGTTTTGAAGCATTTTAGGCCACATTGCACTTGTTTGGGATATCTAATTCTACTGATATGTATCGTTAGAGGGGGAAAAACTAGCGACTCAAATTTCACTACTCACGCAAATTTCAAATTTTTACACCTCCCACCCATCAAATCTTGGAAGATTTAAAACACACTATTCAAAATTTTTGGACTTTCTCTCTTGGTTTGGACTTTTTTTGGGAGCATATCCTCTCCACTCAACTTCACTTAGTGAGCTAAAAAATTGGGTTTTTTGAGCACTTAATGGGTCACTTATATACAAATATGGCCTTATTAAGCTAGTAAAAAGTCAAGTGGTAACCTCTAATTTTAAAAAAAGTGGCTCGCTGAAGCTATAATTCCCAAACTCATGCATGGTGCCCCCATCCAATAACCAATAATAGTAGTCTCCTAACTCAAGTTCAATTTTAACACTATGAAGTGAAAATATGACACCATATGAAAAGAGTTTGTTGAATTCAACATATAAGTGGTGTATAGATACACCATTTTTTTGAAAAAAAAGAGTTTGTTGAATTCAATACATAAGTGGTGTATAGATACACCCTTTTTTTAAAAACAAACCATACAATAAATTATCTTATTGGTGGTGTATAGATACACCATTTGTATGGAAAAAAGCATACAAAACATTATCTTATGCATCTGAATCTCATTCAGAGTCATCAGATTCATGTAATATATTTGAGCTTGATGGGTCAAGTCTTGCCAAATGATGTTTAATATGGACACGACTTGGATCAAGGATTGTGATACATTTTTCAACATTGTATCCATGCTTCTTTTTAAAACTTCGTGTCCTCGATTTCCAGCAATGAATAATGCTACTGACTTCCACCTCTGTTAATCCCTCATTATTTGGAACCCATTCACGTTTCTTTTGCAAGCATCCCGCATAGAGTTGTTTTATTGTATATCTTCTCGGGAGATTTTTTAATGGCTTTGGTTCATACCATAAAGCTGTAAATGTTATAGGAGTTCCCTTGTCATCCCTTTCTATCTTAGTAACCTTTGCAACTCAAATTGGGCCACCTTGGTCATCCAACTCTAAACCCGGATCAGATGCCCAAACTGCAACAAATAGACCCTCTTCAATCTCATTACATGGTATAAACTCTGGTAAGGGTTTGTCTCCCTTCCTGCCACAATATTTTCGAGGTAAAAGGCATTCCTCTGCTTCCTCCATATCTACTAACATATTTATATCCAAAGGAAAACTTGGTGACCTAGCTTGTTCTGGCCAAAAGGATTCAGAGTATTCAATGCTCATTAAGTTTTCTTGTCTTTCTAAAGATTGGATAAGTGCTTTAGTTGATTTAATTGTCTCCAAATTCTTAGTTGATTGCTTAGGATATTTCTGCATCATACTTTGAAGATGTTTAATGAAGGCTTTCAAGCCTTTCATTTCATCTATGTCAAGTGATTTTTTTTTGCAAGAACAAATCTAGTTTCCTCCAATGGAATTATTCGTTGTAATAAAGCATATGACTCACTCCATAAATGATCTCCATCTACTGAGTAGTGCTTCCATTGCATCACTGGAATATTGTTATGCATGTGAAACCGAAAGTAGTGTGGATTTGTGTGTCCTATTAGGGCATCATCTCCTGTTTGTAAAGGTGGCTCTATAAATGCTCTCCAATCTACCATCCTCTCTAAGATAGCCACTTCTGATTCTTCCTTGCGAGAACCTCCAATTTTTTTCCCAATTCGAAATAGCATATCCTCCATTGTCAAAACATCCATTGCCTTCAACTCACGAAAGATAACACTGAAGATTTGATCTATGTCTTCATGTGTATGTCCGACAAGAAGAAAGCCAACTTCCACTTCTTCAAATATTTTCAAACCAACCAACATAGAGCATAAAGCAAATATATATTTATTCTTGTTCTCTCTCCAACAATTATCAGCTTGTATTTGCAATGTGTTAGGCAAACATCCGCGAGCATCTCTGACCTTTCTTATTGCTTTCATGATTGATGTAACAACCTGGTTACTATCATGGTCATGCAAACTATCAATCCATACATCACAAAAGATTCGGTATCCATGTACTAATACTCCACACAAGTGTGTTTTTAGTCCATGTTTGCCCTCCAATGCCGGTGGGATATGTCTATATCATGGCAAAGTGGTTGTATTCTAGTCCATGCCATCAATGGTGATGCACATGGACTTATCGACATGTGAAATAGCTTCCTCTCTCCAAGAAGCATACAACTTTCGAGCATCCTGCACATGGCGTAAATGGATTGATCGCCATTTAATATATCTTCCTCGCTGCTGGTCACATTTACTATGTTCAATGGCATTTTTTAATTCATCACATGTCTTACATTTTGACATCCTTTGCTTTGATCGTGTCTTGACATGGCAAAAATCTCTACGCCAAATTTTGTACAAGGTTGATCGTGAAATCATGCTCTTGTCTCTGTCTTGTAAAGCTTTATTGACAGTCTCTAGGACGACCTTCTTTGTCATTCCCAAAGGAAGATGTTGTTGGCATTCGACACGTCCATCTAGCATTGTTTGTTGAAGATGAGGCTGCGGTAATGCATGGTCTTTGAGAACTTGCTTTAATGTTGCGGTTGCATTTATAGTGCTTCCATGGCATTTAAGCTTGTAGGTATTTCCATGAATTGTATGAATAACTTTTTCTTTCACCTCTGCCCAGATGGTCCAATATGTGCCATGTGATAGTTCAGTTAACCATTGATATCCTCGATTGCAAATGGGTCTCCCATTAACCATGGGTTTCAATCTAGGTTTACAGTGTCCTGTGCTCAAATCTTGATTAGTGCCTTGATGAAGAAAGCATGAAAACTCTTGAAGAAGATAGTTATGTCTATTAGGCACTGCTCCAAATACCAAGGCGTATGGCTGCACAATCATCTTTCCCAACTTTTCTAATGCAAAATCTCTTGCAACAAACTTGCATAAGCATCCTTTCCATATTCTCCTCGGATAGCATCACATGTCTCTTTGGTTCTAGAATTGATGCCATGATTCTTTGCCTCTTCACACTCACATACTTTCTTTTTGTAAATAGTGTCTTGCGTTTTCTAGTTGTAAGACCATCAAACCTCGAATCCATTTCCCTTGAATCTTCATCTTTATAATCAAATGCTGTGTAGGCTTGAGAATTATTTGATACCTTATAATATCTTGGAAATGGCAATCTGGTCGACATGTTCATTGATGTCAATTTGTTGCCAATGTCTCTTGAATTTTATGGTTGAACTGTTTCTTCTTCGTAACTCAAGATTCTCCCATCTATATTCTCTGGCATACTCGCAAAAATATTCTCAGATTCTCTACCCCTTTTGCCTTGTATTCGAGTGGTAACGTCATGATCATTGTCACTAATATCATCAATTCCTGTTATTGCATCACTTATCCCATTGATCTTTGCGTGTATTTTTCTTTGTGGTCCCATCTTATTATTCTCAACACATCTTCTGTCTTTTATATCAATAAGCATGTTTGAGTCACTTGTAGCACAAGACAAGTCTTCTATACCAGTGAGCCTGTTCGAGTCACTTGCAACACAGGATAAATCTTCTATACCAGTGAGCCTGTTCGAGTCACTTGCAACACATGACAAGTCTTCTATACCAGTGAGCCTGTTCGAGTCACTTGCAACACAAGACAAGTCTTCTATACCAGTGAGTATATTTGAGTCACTTGCAACACAAGAAACCTTTTCTACATCAACATCTGTTACTATAATGTCCTCGATACCTGTGAGCATGCCACTATGATACTCTTGATTACTACTATAGCTTCTTATCAATTTGGATCCCATTTGTGTTATAGTCTTTTTCTTCTGATAATATTTAGTTGTGTCTTCCATGACATTGAAGGAAACTGTCTTGGGCAAACTTGATTTCAAGAAAGCTAACCCCCATTTACAAGTACTATGAACTTGTAATTGAGACGTAGTATTATGGACATCTAACTGTGAAGTACTATCCATTGCATTTTGAATGACACCTGCACTAGTCAACTTAATTATCTCCACTATACAGAGAAAACTCTGAGCATAGCCCTTAAAGTTGCCAATTGCTAAAACTTCTCCGGAGCAAGATAACATCTGTACTTTTTCCCCCTGGATATAAGTTTTCTTGATATCTTGAAAGTATGTCTTTGGAACAATTTTGTCTTGGTCCCAGAGTGTTCTGTGTGCTTGCATATCAAATATGTCACATTGTAAGATATCTCCCAATGTTTCAAAGTCTCCATGTGGATATTTTAAATGTACTTCAGGATTTACAACGTTGGTGATTATCACTACACATCTTCTCTCACCACAATGTTGAAAATGACACACATTCATAGGATCAAGACTATAAATTCATCCAAAAGCCACCAGTTCATTCTTCTTATATAACACCACATCCATACCCTCTATTAGGGTGAATACCTGTTTTATGTATAAAAGTAAATTAGCAACTCAAAATGAACATTTAATAAATAATCATTGAGCTTATTATTACTTAATAACTTCTATATCAAAACTAGTAGAGAAGGCATTAACCTAAACCCTACATCCTAAACTTTAAATAATTAATACCAAAACATCTTAACCACCGTAAATCCTAAACTTTAAACATTTAATTCCTAAACCCTAAATCCTAAACTCCTAAACAATAAATCCTAAACCTTAAACCCTAAACTCTGAATCCTAAACCCTAAATCTTAAATCCTAAACCCTAAATCTTAAATCTTAAACCCTAAACCTTAACCCTAAAATACAACCAAAATTTAATGAATTTTTTTAATTTGTGCAATAGGTTGGATATATCCCCCAACTTGTTGCTTGAGCAACCGGTTGGATATATCAAGCAAGAGATTGGGGGATATATCCAACTTATTGCACAAATCAAGAATTTTTCTTGTTTGTGCAACAATTTGATATACAATTGGGGAATATATCCAACCTACAACTGAAAAATCTTGCTTTGTGCAAGGTTGAGCAGTAGTTGGATATATCCCCCAAGCAACAGGTTCAACAGTTGGATATATCCCCCAAGCAACAGGTTGGAGGCCTGTTGTTGGATATATCCCCCAACCTGTTGCTTGAGCAACAGGTTGGGTGGTATATCCAATTTGTTACACAAATCAAGAAAATTCTCGATTTGTGCAACAGGTTGCATATACCCCCCAACCTGGAGGCCTGTTGTTGGATATATCCCCCAAGCAACATGTTGGAGGCCTGTTGTTGGATATATCTCGGGGGTATATCCAACCTGTTGCACAAATCTAGAAAATTCTAGATTTGTGCAACAGGTTGGATATACCCCCAACCTGTTGCTCAAGCAATAGGTTGGGAGATATATCCAACAACAGGCCTCCAACCTGTTGCTTGGGGGATATATCTCCCAACCTGTTGCTTGAGCAACAGGTTGGGGGTATATCCAACCTGTTGCACAAATCTAGAATTTTCTAGATTTGTGCAACAGGTTGGATATACCCCCAACCTGTTGCTCAAGCAACAGGTTGGGAGATATATCCAACAACAGGCCTCCAACCTGTTGCTTGGGGGATATCCAACATGTTGCACAAATCGAGAATTTTCTTGATTTGTGCAATAGGTTGGATACACCCCCAACCTATTGCTCAAGCAACAGTTGATTTGTGCAACATGTTGGATATACCCCCCAACCTGTTGCTTGAGCAACAGGTTGGGGGGTATATCCAACCTGTTGCACAAATCGAGAAAATTTTGGTATATCCAACCTGTTGCACAAATCGAGAAAATTTTCTCGATTTGTGCAACAGGTCGGATATACCCCCCAACCTGTTGCTCAAGCAACAAGTTGGGGGTATATCTAACATGTTGCACAAATCGAGAAAAATCATAAAATTTTGATTGTATTTTAGGGTTAGGGTTTAGGGTTTAGTATTTAGGGTTAATGATTTAGGGCTTAGGATTTAAGATTTAGTGTTTAGGGTTTAGTGTTTATGATTATATTTTTAGGGTTTAGGGTTTAGGATTTAGGGTTTAGGGTTTACGGTTAAAAATATAGGGTTTAGGGTTTAGCTTTTAGGGTTTATGATTATTGTTTTAAGGTTTAGGATTTAGGTTTTAAGGTTTAGTATATAAGATCATGAGCTTAGAGTGTAGAATCTAGGGTTTAGAATTGAAAATTAAGTTTTAGAATTTAAGTTATAGGGATTAGGATTTAAGGTTTAGGGATTATAACTATTATATAAGTTTAAGAGCTTAGATTATATAACCTAAGATTTAGGAAACTTTAGGATTTAAGATTTAGGGTGTAAGATTTAAGATATATAGACTATATAAAATATGCATTCTAAAGTATTTAGTTTAGATATATATAGAGACTATATGTTATATGCTTTCCAAAGTGTTTTGTTTATAGGTACGATACATTGCAAAGGCTTTACTTTAAGTAAGTATAAGTCTACCTAGTCAAAGTATCCTACTGATTAGGGACAAGCACATAGGCTAAAAGCACATCGATTCATATTTTTTTACATTCATGCTGCATGTGTATCAAAAGGTACGATCCTTTGCAAAGGCTTTACTTTAAGTAGTTACAAGCCTACCTACTCAAAGTATCCTACTGATTAGGAACAAGTACATAGGCTAAAAGCACACCGATTCGAAGAAGTGATGTATGCACACTGATTAGGAACAAGTGCATGGTGTATGAGAAGAAATGAAAAAGTATTTGATAAGAAATATTCGAAGAAATATATATTCCATATCATGGACATTCTAAGAAATATGTATTCCATATCATGGATACCATGGATATCTAGTGCTTGCTAAAGTAAAAAAAATGATATGGATGCAATGATACTGTAGTCTTCTAGATTCTATGGTTTTAAATACCTACCTTACAAATACATTATCTAATTTTGCATTCTTTCGACTAACTAACAAGTATTATACACATGGAATCATGGATATCTGATGGTTACTAAAGTAAAAAAATGATATGGATGCAATGATAGTGTAGTCTTCTAAATTCTATGGTTTTAAATACCTACCTTACAAATACATTATCTAATTTTTCATTTTTTGACTAACTAACAAGTATTATACACATGGAATAAAAGCATACATGCTAAAAGTAAGTGTGTAAATTTTAATATTTTCTTAATTTTAAAATTAATTTAATTCTTTTATTGACTACTTTTTAAAATTGAAAGATTATTAGTATATAATCTACATAATTTTAAATGTTATTAATGTATAATATTAATTATTTATATATTTATTTAAATTTAAGGTCAGATATGTTGACCAAGAAACCATAGTAAGGATGTCTGACATAGAGATGTGGGTCGACGAGGAGTCAGATGCCTTTGTGAAGGTGAAGGACAGCATGGAGCGCTTGGTACCTTCCATGTGTGTGGCTGTCGACACTGACACGAGGGTGGATTCCATGGACGGCCCTGGGGTCTCATGGTCAGATGGATGTTGTACTTCAGAAGGGGACAGTAAAGGATTACACAGGCTTTTGGTGGGTACCTCGATGAGGTACATGGTTTGCTTTCAGAGCAAGCAGGCAAGCAGTACAACAGTTTGGTATGTACTTGATATTGTACATTTGAGCCTTTATAGCATGTTGTGGAGAGACTCTGCTCTTCATGTGTCTTAGGTGATACGAGATTGGAAGGAATTGGCTTTCTTTGAAGGCAGAAGAGGAAGTATTGGTGCTTCTTCAAATCTCGGACGCATAATAATTAATTTATATTTATATTAGTTTTTAAGTTAATAATGTATAGAAGAGCAATATATTCACTAATTCTTCATTGTTTTAAGACTAAGTATTATATAAAGCACATATGCTAGAAGATCTCCTTTCAACTTTTTTCTTAAATTAATGTATTTATATATTTATTTATATAATAATTATATAATATTTATATTAATTTATAGATTAATAATATATATTTTTAGCAAAATTATATTTTAACATTAGTTAATAAAAATTTATTATATTATGGGGTAAAAATATTATAAATGGATTTCTTATATTAATAAAGTGTAGTGAGAAGAGTTTTTTGAAAAGATTTATGATTAAATTTTGTTTTGAAGTTGTTGCGTACGCAATAGGTAGAACATTTGAGTGGTTTTGAGGGTTATAGAGATATTTGTAATAAAGTGTAGTGAGAAGAGTTTTTTGGAGGATTTGTGATAAAATTTTGTTTTGAAGTTGTTGCGTACGCAATAGGTAGGAAGGTTTGAGTGCTTTTGAGGTTGAGAGAGAAATGTGTTATAAATTGTTTTTTTTTTTAAAGGAGTTTTTTGGAGAGATTTATGATTGGATTTTGTTTTGGAGTTGTTGCATACGCAATAGGTAGGGAGGTTTGAGTGGCTTTGAGGTTGAGAGAGAAATTTGTAATAGATTGTTTTTTTTTGTTGATAAGTTTTTTTGAGAGATTTATGATTAAATTTTGTTTTGAAGTTGTTGCATACGCAATAGGTAGGGTTTGAGTGTTAAATTTTGTTTTGAAGTTGTTGCGTACGCATTAGGGCAGTCATCCCACCAGGCTACTACTACGAACTCTTGATCCTTGGGTGGTATGGCACTCTGACAGGCTCCTGCACATAGGGGTTGTGAGAGTTTGAGTTAAAGAGGAAAATTTGTGGAAAAAAAGATTTAATGCTAAAATGGTTTTTTAAGTTGTTGCGTACACACAAGTTTTTGAGAAAAAGATTGGATTTGAAAAAAAATTCAAATTTATAAAAACTTGATTCTTAGAAGTTCTTGCGTACGCAATAGGTTAGAAATGAACTCACCTCTTACAACATTTTGAAAATTTTTGCGAATCCTGCAACAGGTTGATGAGAGGAGAGAAGCGTGGAGTGTAAATGAATGATCTTTGAATGAAAGAGAGAATGAAGAATGTTCTACTTATAGTGAACCTAAAAGAACTAAAAAAACCTTAAAAACTAAAAAAAGCTGACTTGATCTAAAAGCTATCCATTTCCTATAAAACTCTACTTCTCCTTACTCTGTCTCACAACTCTCTTATTCTCTCTCACAACTCTCTTAGAGCTCCACCACCTCTCAACTCAGGTACTGCCTCTTCTCCAACTTCCTCTCTCCCCTCCCCTTCCCCTCCCTTCCCCTCTCCTCCCGCTTCTCCCCTCCCTTCCCTTTCCTTCCCTTCCCCCTTCCCCTCTCCTCCCTCCCCAAGGCCCCTTCCCCTTGCCTGCTCCCTCCTCCTTCCCTCCTCCCGCCCCCTTCCTTCCCTTCCCCCTGCCGCTTGTCGTCGCTCCCCCCTTCCCTCTGCCCCCCCTCCCTCTGCCCTCCCCCTCCCTATCGTCCCTCCCCCTTCCCTCCCCTCCGCCCCCCCCCTTCCCTCCCCTCCACCCTCCCCACGCCCCCCCTCCCTCCCGCCCTCCCCACGCCCCCCCCCGCCCCTACCCCCTGCCCCCTGCCGTCGACCCCTCCGCCCCCCCTTCCCTCCACCCTCCCCACGCCCCCCCCGCGTGCCCGCCCCCTGTCATCGACAGAAGGGGGCTGGCGCGCGGGGGGGGCGTGGGGAGGGCAGAGGAAAGGGGGGGGCCGGGCGCGCGGGGGGGGCTGGGGGGGCAGAGGGAAGGGGGGGGGCGCGCAGGGGGGGCTGGGGGGCAGAGGGAAGGGGGGGGGGGGCGAGCGCGGGAAGGGGAGGGGGGGCGAGGGCGAGGGGAGGGGGGGTGGGCGAGGGGCGGGGAGGGGAGGGGGGCGATGCCCTTCTCACCTGTTGCGTGCGCAACAGGTGGGGGGGCATGCAACAGGTGAGAAGGGCATCGCCCCCCTCCCCTCCCCGCCCCTCGCCCGCCCCCCCTCCCCTCCCCCCCCTCTGCCCGCCCCCCCCTCGCCCCCGCCTTCCCTTGCCCCTCCCCTTCCCTCACCATGTGTGGTGAGGGAAGGGGAGGGGCAAGGGAAGGGGGGGCGAGGGGGGGTGGGCGGAGGGCGGAGGGGGCCGTGGGGGGCGAGGGGGGGGCGGAGGGCGTGGGGGGGAGGGGCAAGGGGGAGGGGAGGCGGGGATGGGGGAGGAGGGGCGAAGGGGCAGGCGAGGGCGAGGGGAGGGGGAAGGGGAGGGGGGGCGGGCAAGCAGGCGAGGGGGCGGGCGAGGGTGAGGGGGAGGGGCAAGGGGGAGGAGGGGCGAGGGGGCAGGCGAGGGCAAGGGGAGGGGCGGCGGGCGAGGGGAGGGGGAAGGGGAGGGAGGGCATGGGGAGGGCAAGCGGGCGAGGGGGGCAGGGAGGGGGCGATGCCCCCTCACCTGTTGTGCATGCAACAGGTGGGGGGATCCCCCACCTGTTGCATGCGCAACAAGGGGCAAGGGGAAGGGAAGGGGGGGCATGGGGAGAGCAAGGGGGTGGGCGGATGAAAGGGGGGGCATGGGCCAGGCGAGGGGCGGGCGAGGGCAAGGGGGCGGGCGAGGGGGAGGACATCTGTTGCGTGCGCAACAGGTGGGGATCCCCACCTGTTGCATCCCCCACCTGTTGCGTGCGCAACAGGTGCAGGGCGGGCGAAGGGAAGAGGTGGAGGTGGGGAGGGCAAGGGGGCGGGCGAGGGACGGGGAGGGGGACATCGCAAGGTGGTGGGCAAGGGGTGGGCGTGGGAGGGTAAAGGGGCGTGGGGCAAGGGGAGGGAGCACGGGCGGGGAGGGGGAGGGGCTCACCTGTTATGGGGCAGCAATGCCCCTCCGCCTCCCCCTCCCCGCCCGAGCCCCCTCCATCTCTCCCTTGCCCCATGCCCCCTCCTCGTCCCCGCCGTCGTCCCCTCCCACTCCCCCGCTCCCCCTTCCCCGCGCTTTCCTTCGTCCTGTCCCGTCAAAATTAAAAAAGTTAAAATAAATAAAACTTTAAAAAAATCAAAAAATTAAATTAAATTTTAAATATAAAAATAAACTAATTAATTAAAATAAAATAATTAAAAAAGAAAAAAAATATTTTATTTTAAAAATTAAAAATAAATAAAACTTAAAAGAATATTTAATTAAAAATTTATTTAATATTTTGAGTTTGAAAATCATTGTATTTCTCATTTTTTATTTTTGATTGTTTTTCAGAAAACTATAGCTTTTTCAGAAAACTATAGCTTCCATGGCTTCCAGTTTTGGTTCCAAGGTGTCTTTCAAATACCTTGAACATGCTTGGTATTTTATGGAGCGCAAATCAAAGTATTTTTTGGTGATCAATTCAGAGAACATATCAAGCCCGAAATATTTTACAGAGGCAGTAAGAAATGGTGGCATGGTATCAAACATCAATATTAAAGAAAACAATTTGATAAAAATTGTGTGCCAAGGAAAGAATGACGAGGTGGTTTACAAGTTACGAGTTACTTCGAAGCACTTCTTGAAGCCGTTACCAGATTCAATTGAGGGATCCCAAGAATTACTTAATGCCTTAGAAGCATTGAAGAAAATGTGGGATGCATTTCCAAGTGGTGGTGTTGAACCTTCAGCAGCACTAAGTATGCCCTCTATAACATATAACCCTCAAGTACCGTCAATATCTATGGCGGTAACTCCGGTAACTCCAACAAGTGTAACTATAGTATCTCCAACTGTACCTACGCCATCGACTGCTGCAACTATAGGAACAAGAAGGAGTGATCGTGGAGCAGACTCAAGTGCTATAGCTATTCCCAAAAAGAGAGAAAAAATAACTCCTACTCCACGTGGAGATCGCTCAAGTGCAGGCTATTTAAAACCAGGCAAAAAATTGGATAGCGATGAAGAGAAAGATCAGCAAGAAGAAGATACAAGTCTTGAAGACTTTTCTATAAGTGTGGCGGACTTACATCCTCCAGAGGATGAGGGATACATTTGGGGATTTTCACAATTCAGCGTGGCCACAATGCTTATTGTCGAGCTTCATTGTTCACAAATCAAAGAAAGCTCAATAAGATATTTGCACGCAAATTGTATGAAGATACAAGGAAAACAAGAACTCCCATTGCCACTAATATCACTCTTCGTCCTATGGCGTTTAAGAGACTTCAAGAAGATGATCCTACATTGCCTGATGTCACATTTCAAAAGCGCGTGGACTTTCTTGATGCTTTTGAGAACTTTAAAAGGAGTGACTTTGTTCGTGGAGAGGCTTTGTACCAAAGCCGATATGGGAGTGACATCGAGAAGAGATACATGCTGGCAAAGAATAGATTCTTAGAAAGATGCAAGTTTGAGCCCATTGATGGGCAACACTTTTGTGAGGCTTGCAGGATCGCCCTTGATGAGGGAAGAAAAGGAAACATGCCACAGATTGAGTGGATGGAAAAGTTTCAACGGGTCATTTATCATATATGCATATTTAATGATGACTCGAAGTACATTCTAGAATCAGAGAGGCTGAATTCTGCTCCATTTAGGTTGAAAAAAAGCTCTTCTCTTTCTGAGATCTTGATAAAGGCAAGGGAGTCATGGATGGGTTGTGGAAAGCCACAAACAGTGAAGGGCAGGAGACCTACATCGGAGTACATGGCAAAGAGGACTCAGTTCTATAGATGCTTGAAAGGTGTTGTAAGCAATACGCAAGGCATACCAGGTAATAAGGTTGAGGCAAAGGATTTGAACACCGCCGTTGCAAGATACAAGGATGTTACCTGCATTGTCTTCCGTGAGGACTCAGTGTTTCAGAGCATCGTGGATGTTTGTCAAGCATATGAAATAGGAAAGATATCCTTTGAGGCACCAGAGCACATTGCAACTCAGAGAAAAGAAATAAAGAAACCGATGTCTATTGTTTGGTGGAGAGCTTTAAGGTTTGTTCCAGATGCAATAACAGAAGAAGTATGCAAGAAGATCCTAAGTGGTGACTGCTTCTTTGGAAAGAAGAGCAAGCATAGCAACTTAGATGAAGTGGTCACCTGAATGATTCAAAGTGAGGCTGCTCTCTCGGCACTATTATTTTTATTGAAATCTAATGATGAGTTAGCTGGCAAGTCAATTGATGTGGATAAGAAGAAAGCACTTAGCCTAGGTCAACTCCTTGATAAGACATGGGCTAGAAAGTGGTTGGCTTCAATGGATGCAGATGCCACACCAACAAAGGATCTAAGAGCTAAAATGCCAAAGGTTGTTGAGACAGAATATATGGACATTAAGAAAAAGGCCTTGCAGTCCAGTACCCAAGGTAGAGCAATTGGTGGTTTAGATGATGGTTCTCCATTCAGCTTCTCTTATGATATCCTGCTATCAGAGAATGATACAAAATTTGCACACATCAATGGCATTGATACGGAGCATTTCATAACAATGAGCGGTCATGCTTGGGAGAAGCCATGCGTATTTTTCATAGATGAATTGCAAGACCTTGCAGTGTCACGGATAGTTGAACTTGTGCGGTTTATTGTTGAAGGTCCTATGGCAGATAAGAAAAGATCAACGTTGGTCCTGTTCATGACAGAATCACAAAGGGATGCCCTATATGCGAGTTTGACATCTTCATTTGGGTATTTACTTTCAAAAGTATACCATGGTATAGTCCTGCGTAATCATATGACTATCTTGGAAGGCACTGCCATTCAAGTCTTGCAGCCTTTCTTGATGTGCTTCTTATCGAGGGGTGGTGGTAATCTAATCCAAACTCCTTTAAGGACTCTCGAGCTTCATTACTTTGAGGACCATAAGGTTAAGCTTGATGCAGCAATGGTGGATTACAAAAAGCCGATGGATCCTGATGTGATACTAGAGATGACAAAGAATTTATTGAATGATGGGTGGGATGTCAACTAGAGTCAAGGAGGTTCCACTCATCATACGGGAAGGTTTGCGGCAGCAAGAAGTTACAGTAGTACAGCACGTCACAGGTAAAGGTAAGGCTAAAGAGGTGGAAGCACTTCCCTTAAAATTAAAAGTGAGGAAGGCACCCTTGATCTTGGATGAAGGACAGGCAAGTGGATCGATCTTGGGTGAAGGACAGGCAAGTGGATCAAGCAAGGAAGCCTTACTCAAAGAAGGTATGGATGAGGCAAAGCATGACCAGGAGGAGTTACCAGGAGGCATAGATGGTTCTTCAACCATGACCTTATAGACTCCAGAGTAGCCTACTAGTCAGGAACCTAGTAGCCAGGTCCCTACTTACCAAGAACTT
The DNA here is from genome assembly GCF_047967505.1 of Dipteris shenzhenensis. Classification (NCBI taxonomy): domain Eukaryota; kingdom Viridiplantae; phylum Streptophyta; class Polypodiopsida; order Gleicheniales; family Dipteridaceae; genus Dipteris; species Dipteris shenzhenensis. The sequence continues at coordinate 31,397,208 of NC_141601.1, read as the reverse complement.
GGTCATGAGACTCTAGAGTAGCCTACTAGTCAGGTGCTTGGAACTGAAGAGCAAACTAGTAAGGACCTTGCTTCTAAGACTCCAGTCTTAGAGCAGCCTATTAGTCAGGACCCTGGTAGTCAAGGGCCTGGCATTGAGGACATTGGTACTGAGTAACATGTTGGCTAACGGCTTTGTAATCACAAGTTTTGAACTTTTATGTAAAGCTAATATCTAATAAAAAGTTTACTACTTTTTTTATTTCTTTGCTCTCATTATTGTGTATAAAGATTGTTTATGAGGGCCATTTTATACTTAACGGTGTTTTTTAATACCAAGTGTGGTGTATATGTACACTACTTACACATAAAAGGATTTATCTAACATAAAAGGATTTATCTACACTACCTTTCTAAGGGCTTTATGTACACCACCTTTCTAAAAGAAATGGTCATAAAGGTGTGTGCACACCACTTATACATAAAGGTGTTTATTTACACCACCTTTCCAAGAGAATTGGTCATCTATTATTGGTCATCTATTGATGTTCTTAGGTGATTATGAAGATGTTTATGTAGACCACTTTGTAAGAGAATTGGTCATCTATTATTGGTCATGTATTGATGTTCTTAGGTGATAGTTGCTCAATTCACAAGAAGTTATGAAGATGTTTATGTAGACCACTTTGTAAGAGATTTTTGTGAAGTTATGAAGATGTTTATGTAGACCACCTTTGTAAGAGATTTGGTTATGCATTGATGTTCTTAGTACTTAATCATTAAATCTTTTGTTTTGAGTTGGCAAATCTAGTTCAAAATCATTGATTCTTTTGTTTTGAGTTGGCAAATCTAGTTAAAAATCATTAAATCTTTTGTTTTGAGTTGGCAAATCTAGTTAAAAAACAACATTACTAGTATATTCAAAATTTTTGGACTATTTTTTAGTCCATTTCTCAAATTGGACTTTACACAAGTCCAAAAATTTTAAATAGTGTGTTTTAAGTACTTGTAACCTGCCCTGCCTTGAAAATGCCCTACAAACCACATGCATCTCGATGTGACCTTGTGCAGACTTTGGTTTGCCATTGTCTTCTTTCAAGTAACTTGTCCTCTATTCTTTGCTTGCCTCACCAACTAGCTTCTCAGGGTGTATTCTAGACTGATCGTGGCCATGGTGTCAATGGCAACATGCGGCTCACCATGTCTTGCAAGAGAAGCAGACAGAGGCTGCAAGATAGGAAAGTCGAAAAGCCAAGTCAAGGCAAAAGGAACAGAGTGCAGGTTGAGGAAAGTGCTAGCATGGTATCGAGTCGGCAACGGAAGACACTTTTGCAACATGTGCGAAGGGAGAAACAATGAGAACAAATAATACTCCTTACAGAGTAGCAGCAAGAAGTGGTTGTAGACATACGCATTTGATTATTGCCATCGGAGCTAAGAGCATGAGCTGTGTGTCACGATTGGTGGGAGCATTCGAGGCAACAACATCAGGCCATTCAGGTGATTACCAGTCTCGAGTCTTCATAAGATTTAGCCTACACCCTAAAGTTCATAGAGTAACAACCCTACCAACACCTCGGGAGATGCATGCCCAACACGATAGTTTATCCAAATAGAAAGGACATCTATAAGAAGCATATGGGATGAAAGGTGCTTGAAGAGCACATAATAGACATGCTAGATACAACACAAGTAAGTGGTGCCTAAACCAGCCTGGTGGTTATTTGTGATTGAGCTTTAGCAAAAATTAACAGCAATATATTTTGCAATATATTGTTATTTTACTAAAGCGGCCCGGTGGTTGGAACATCATGCAATCGTGGCTGCTTTAGCTCAATCACTAGTTATGTGATTGTCTTGAACCAGCCTGGTTGAATAGACATTAGTTATTGACTAGCCCCGTGGTTGAAATTGTTGTGTTTCTTATTCATTATTAAATTTAATTTCCTGCTATTTGCATCATATACCACTATTAAATTGTGGAATTCAAAAATGAAAATAAATATATTATTATTTTCTAATGGTGAAATTCAGAAATGAAAATCAATATACTTGTTATTGTTTAATATGTGAAGTTGAGATCGTCAAGCTAAACCATCCTAGTGGTCGAAACTGTGACAATGTCCTAAACCATCCCAGTGGTTGAAATTGTGACTGTCCTAAATGTGTCCTAAACTAGCTCGATGATTGAAATTGACTGTCCTAAACCAGCACCATGGTTGAAAATTGTTTTGCTTCATTATATACTTTAATTAGACTGTGTTTTGTATTCTTTTAGTAGTAGCAAAAAGGGGGATCGTTGTTCTGTTGTTCCCACATGTTGGGTTAGCAGACAAAGTTGTATCTCAAGTTTGTGGATTAGAATCCACACATTTCAATTGGGCAGAGGAGCTTTGGTACTCAAAGACAAGAATGTTTGTTGTTGCAAAACACACATAGAGTTTGATCTGGCCCGCCCTAGGACCTAGCTCGGCAAGCTATAAATGACTTGAGATCTAGTCATGTTGGAGAATTTCTCCATGGGGATTGATGCCCATGCCTCCCTAATGAATGCGTAGTCTATAGACCACTTGGATCCTCATCATGTGTTGCAAGGGAGGGCAAGTTTTGTAGCATGAGATCTCTGTGGGAGCCAGTGGTTTTTTCAAAGGGAGACCATGAGTGGAACAGGGTTGAATGCATTCACGGCACATGCAAGCTTTGCAGTTTGAAGCTAAAGAAGAAGACATTCAATGTATGTCCAAATGAAATGAGAGAAGACAACCACGTTGCTCTAAAATGGAGGAGATTTGAAAATGTCAATGTTGAAAGATCCAATAAAAACATTAGGGGAGAATTGGGGTCTCAAAAAGGCCTCATAAGGAATGGATTAAGAAATGGATTAGTCCTAGTGAAAGGGCCAAGGTAGGTTCCAAAAAGTCCTAACCTCCCCTCACCTAGGTGGGTTAAGCCCAAAAGTGACCCCACCTCTTACACAACTCTTACTCGTAACTGGGAACCAAAAAATTCAAAATTCAAAATTCAAATTTTAAATTCCCTCCCTCCTTCTCTCTCCTCCCTCCCTCCCTCCCCCTTCTCCCTCCCCCTCCCTCACTCCCCCTCCTCAGTCCCTCCTCCCCCTCCCTCCTCCTCCCCCTCCCTCCTCTGCCTCCCCTCTCCTCCCCTCCCCCTCTCCCTCCTCACTCCCTCCTCCCTCTTACTCCTCCTCCCCCTTCAATGAGATTACACTCGTTTGTGCTACAATGTTTGTGACTAAGTTTTTATTGTGTTCTTCGTTAGGAACTTCATGGAAGATGTGATGGGAAGAATGAACGGGGACGATATGGACTGTTCATATGCTCTAGCTAGTTTATTGAAGTCCAGTGATGTCATTGGGGTACTAAGGGGCCCAAGACACAAGCACCTACATGTGCAAGTTGCTGAAGAGGTGATGAAGGACTTCAAGGATATTGTGGATGCAAAGGAGATGCTTGCAACTTGTGATACTGCCAGTGTAAGTCGTGAAGCTTACACATCTATTTTCGAAATTTTCAAGTCTACTATTTTGGGAAAGTATAAGAAGTCTATAGTGCCCCTACCCACACCTTGGTCTATGAGACGTGCATGGCGAGAAACAAACCAATGTGCAAGAGAAATGCTTGGAGGATACCATTGTGTAAGGGGCACAATGAATTGGAAGAGTAAAAAGAAATATGGCTTGCAAACCTTTGAGATGAATGCTTTCAACAATGTCTACTTAGATGTTGAGAAACTGCAACAAGCAATGGTCAAATTCTATGGCATGAGAGAAGATGGTAAGAGGAAATCCATTATAGCATTGCACTTTACTTAGTTCATTTCCTATATCATGTTTATCCTAATGATTTTTCTCTTTTGTTGTACAGATTGCAATGGAAAGCTCATATTTCTCATCAAAATGGATGAAGCTTAATTGGTGAAAGAATGCAAGTTAGAGAGAGTCAACATCTGCATTATGAATAAAGCCTTAGCCTTTGTTCAAGGGAACGAAGAAGTAGAGCAAGATTTCTCAGTGCAATCAGAGAAAGATATATGGTGGCTTGCAGCATTTGAGACTCCAAAAGAGTGCCATGAGACATTGAAGTGGGTTCTAGATAGAACAGGAATACCATCGACGATCCGAAGACAAGAGGAAGGGCAAACATTGACAGTCGATGGCCATGGAACCTTTCAAGTTGAATGGCATCTTGCTGGTCATTTGAAAACCCTCAAGTGCTTGCATGGTTGTGATACAGGGGCAAATGCAATGAACGCATGCCTTTAATGCATGTGTTTGCAACATAAGCAAAAGGCTGGCTTACAATGGGAGAATGGCATTCTATATTTTGTAGCCAGACGTAAGCTCCCAATCGTGACAAGAAGGATCCAAAGTGGGATCCCATCTTGCGCATCCCACTTGAGAGAGTACACATATGTACTTTACATGCAGAACTACGCGTACTTGATAAGTTGTTGTATTTGCATCTTGTTTATGCTTGGAATTGAATTCTACAAGAAGTATCCACACGGTGCATTGCAGAAGATGCGAAGTTGATGTCAGAGATGGGATTCCATGGAGGACATGTCAAACTTAAGGAGGATAAGAAAATGTCTAGGGCAACACAGAATCTTCCTGCAAAAGTGTCCATGGGTGAAGGGAAGGCAAGGAGATTCCTATTATCGAACCACAATCTCAACAAAGACAAACATACATTATCTCAAAGTAGTTTGGGTTGGGAATACTAGAAAGCATTGTGTGAAAGCTTCTCATCCCAAGTAGCAACTTTGAGAGCTAAAGTATGGACAAAGGTAGATGCATTGAGAAAATTGCTTCACCAGGTTCAAATTGATGAGATGTATTATGAAAGGTTTAGGATGGTTGTGGAAGAGTTTATGCAATTAATTGTGAAAGCATGGGGGGAGTCGCACATTATGCATTTTATGGTAATCTTGGAACCATCATAATATTTAGCACTTGCTTTATAAATAGCTTTTGTTTTGCTAAAATGATTCTCATCATGTTTGCATCATATTCTCTATGCACACGGACCATGGTTTGTACAAAATTGGGGTCCTTTGTCCATTTGGAATACACAAGGCATGAAGAAGTCGCACTATAGAGCCAAGGTAGCCTACTTCAAGAACTCAAGGCATGGTGGTGGTGTCACTCATAGGCATTGCATGAGATGTTCGACTGGTTTTTTAGATGTTTACAAGGAAGGACTTTGAAGTCTGAAAAGGCAAAGGCGTCAGAACTTGCAAAAGCAGTTCAAATTGTATCAAAGAATAGAAGGCATAGTGCTTGGAAAGCATACATAGGGAGTCGAGGAGTCTCACGTTGGTTGCAAGCTAGAGTGAGAGAAGGGAGCAAACGGGTCCAACCACCAACAAAAGCTATGGTGTAATTGTATACAAATATGAAATAAATATATAGCTTATTTTGACCACAATTTGTGTACTCACTCTTTAATATCTTACTTATTTTGACCACAATTTTTGTACTCACATGACGTTGGGGAAAGTCGGGACATGGTGAAGGAGGGGGGAGAGAAGGGAGGGGTGTGGGGCAGTGTAAGGGGAGGGGTGGAGTCGTAGCAAGGGTGGGGGGAGGGAGGGATGGGGGGTATGGGGGAGGGCGATGGTTGTGGGTAGGGCAAGTAGGGGGAGGGCAATGGGGGGGGAGGGCAATGGTGGGGGGGGGTTGGAGGGGTTAGGGCAGGTGTAGGGGGCACGATGAAACCCTAAATGTAATTAAAAGGGATGTCAAAACATGATGGGCCCATATAAAACGTTAAAAAAAAACCCTAACTCTCATTATTCAATGGCAAGAGTGAAGAACACTGCTAGATCCACTGGATGCCACCTCCACCCTTCCTCCTCTAGCTCCACCACCTCCATGGCATCTGCACACAAAAACCTATTTAGGTTTGGTGGCACCTCCCCTGACTCTCGTGAGCCCTCCCCCAACTCTTGTGAGGCTTGCCAGGACTCTCGTGAGCCCTCCCCCAAGTCCCATGAGCCCACTCCCTAGTCTTGTGAGCCTTCTCCTCCTCCCAAGTCCCGTGAGCCCACTCCCCAGTCTCGTGAGCCCACTCCCTAGCCCCAAGGGCATGAGCCTTCCCCTCATCCTTCCCCCCAGCCTTCCCCTCAGCCTCAACCTTCCCCTCAGACTCAACCTCAGCCTTCCCCTCAGCCTCCCTGACCCTCAACCTTCCCCTCAACCTTCCCCTCAACCTTCCCCTCAACCTTCCCCTTGGCCTTCACCTCCCCATGAGAGCCCTCTCTCGATCGACAAAATGTATTCGATAACCTCCTCAACATAGAGAGGCTTCCTAAGGGCCAACAAATTGCTAGGAAGAGCACCACCTTCCCTCTCCCGGTAATACAGCCCATCGTAGAGGTGATCCCTTTGCCCATGAAGAGGGTAAAGCAGACGCCGAGGAAGCCCCATCCTAAAGAAGGACAAAGCTCAAGATGTCCACGAGAGGACTCAGAGGAGGATCAATGCAGACAAGAGAAGTGGAAGAACTTCAAGGCAGACAGGAGGCTGTGGGATCATGTTCGGGTACCTGTAAAGCCTCCACCAAGATTCAAGAAGCCATACAAAGCAAAGCCAGGAGCGCAGTCCCTAAGGGAGATCAAGCAAATGTAGAAGACCACGACAACCTGATCTCGTGTGCTCCCTTCCACAGGTGTATGGGAGATAGCACAAGGATACAAGGACAACGTGCGATTCAGCACATGAGCTACGGAGGCGCTCCAGAGGCTGCGGAGCAAGTGACCACTGCTCTGTTCAAGGATGCCAACTTGTGTGCCATCCATAGAAAAGCACGTCACGGTCATGGACAAGGACATAGCTCTAGAAAAGCGGCTATGGAGTGACCCAAGTTTGAAGCCCTAGATTCTCTTGCAACCCACTTTTAGGACTTAGACCACCCCCTGCCCTTGAAGGAACTATCTTGTATCTAAGGCCTAAGAGCCAATCTTTTCTAATAAAATATATCGACATTCTCTACAGTTGTGTATTTTCCATTTCTATGACTGTAGTAACTAATCATTTTAATGTAAGTTTTGAATTCTGTCAAATCTTGAAGGAATTTCACCGTCGCGCAGAAGGGAAAAGTGTCCGGCATATTGCCAGGACCTCAAAAAGCCCAAAACCCGCCACGATGCAAATTTGGGCACTCAGAAAGCCCAAAACCCGCCACGACGCAAATTTGGGCATCTACCACGGTGCAAATTTGGGCATTCTAGACTTGCCAGAATGCCCAAATTCACACCGTGGCAGGTTTTGGGCTTTCTGGGTTCTTGGCAACATGCCAAACACTTTTCCCTTCCACATGATGGTGAAATTCCTTTAGGATTTGATAGAAATGAACTTTCGATACCCAAAATTGGTGAAAATGATACTAAATTGGCTAGAAATGTATTAAATTCACACAATTAAAATGATGGAGAAAATATATCATCAATGACTTAAAAACAAAATACAATGGAATTCATGATGAGCAATGATAACTTAAAACAAATAATAAAGACATGTAGTCATGTATCCATTTAAATATATGTTTATATATACACAGGCTATCTTTCTTCTTGGCTAGTTCGAGTACATCGAGAATAGGGGTCTTTGAATCCCCTAGTGGATTCCTAGATATAAATCTCTCTACAACAGCACTAACATCCTTCTCTCTTGCTACCAAAGACATAGCCGTTGCTGTCAATGCCCTGCCATGAATGTTCGATCCAAAGGCATTGATAGCAACCAGGCGGTGTATCAAAATGACTTTGTCGGCATTTCGAGTAATGTTGAAGTATCCGATAGCACATGACAATGCCTTGCACTTTAGCAGCTCCGAAGGACTTGAGGAGAAAACTTGTTGTGAAAGACCACAATATGCTCTGCGACTTTGCCAAGGTAATGGGCCAAAGAATGATCTCATTCATATGTGCTACGAAAATTACCTCATCAAGATGAGAATTCATCAAGCTTAAACACATCCTGCACTCATCCTGCAACAATTCAACAAACATTAGAAGATCGACAAAACCGCAGAAATGTAGAATGGTGAGGTGGCAAATCATTGTGATGTGGCAAGGTGATGTGGAAACTCATGTGATAATGTGGAAGAGGGTGAGCTAATGACATGGACATTGATGATGTGTGAGGTGGCAAGAGGTGGGGAGGTGGCATGGGTGACCATAGTCAAACTTGCTTACATGGCAGGATGATGACACAATTTAGATGAGCTGTCTAATGAGTCAACCTTCCACATGTGCACCATGCCACCCCCCAAATGGCGACCACTAGGATTGGTAATCTACCAAGTCTACCTTTTCAAGCCTAATTAGGCTTGGTATTTTGCTTGGCTGGCCCCTTTTCCCTAAAAGGGGGGATTTTAATATGGGGAGGCCAAAATTGATCCTTCCCTATGTCAATTTTAACCAAAATTTTTTCCTTGGATTCATCATGTGGAGGAGGTTAACATATGTGAATTTTGATGTAATTAGTTATGTGCACAAATTATTATATCTATTTCATTTTCCCTTTACCACTCCTCTAACAAGTGAAAGTCAAAATTAATCTCAGATCTCTCAAAATCCAACCATTAAATTTGTGATCTTTCAATTCCAACAGATAACCTTGTGTGTCTACTAACCCTCTATCAAATTGGATTTGTTCAATTAATCATAATACTAAAAAGATGTTGTGGTACAAAAAAAGTGCCTTTTTTGTCCATAAATTTGCAAAAATTAATATTATTCATATAACCCTTCCAAAAAATTCCAAAAAATCAAGTTAAGTTCTACCATATGTGAACACACTTCCTATCAAGTTTCACCTTCATTTGATGTTTAAAGAGGGAGAAATTGTGAATTTAGTGTCATAGTGTCTGTTTGTGAAAAAGTGTGACACACGCTATGATCCTGAAGTCAGCCGCAAACAAAGTTTTTATGAGTAACTCCAATTTTTGATTGGATCACACCATTATGTGCACAAAGGCATGTGTAGTGTTTTGTCTTAAGACTTTGAGAACTAAATACTTAGGGAACTAGATCGAATTTCCCAATTTGTATGCAAAAAAGGATATTCTACCCCCTCCCAAGCCATGGAAAGTGGTCAAAAAGTGGACACCCTTAGCTTGATACCACCCTTGGTTCCTCCCTTTAGGATCATTTTGTTTGTAGTCAGGTTTGATCTTGGGCTTTTTTAATTTGAGCTCCTTGTCTTTAAGATCTTTTGCCCAAATGGCAAATTGAGTTGCAGCATCTACTTTCTCGTCGTGAATACCTATAGCAGGCAGGCACATTTGATTTGTCCATGACCTGGGAAATGGCAAATGGCATTCTCTTTATAGAGATTTTGTATGCACGAACACTCCAAAGCAAAAAACGTGCACAGGGTGGTAGCATGCAGGCCATCGGATACAGTAGTCATCTATGATGGGGGTATGGCAAATGATGCATTTCAGACCCTGCTGCATAGCAGGATAGGCATCCGATTTAACTATTATGGCCATCAATACCACACTCTTGCTCTATACATGACGCAGTTACTTCTTGATTCCTTCCTCCCTCATCCTAAGGCTGCGGATGTTCTCCTTCATCTCCTCTAGTTTTTGTTCACTCTGTGCAACAGCTTCATCTGAATCCCTCAGCATCTATTGAACTTTCATAAATTCCTGAAAAACATCTTCATGGACGGTTTCCAAGACTTCCACTCTAGTTTGGAAATCTCATAGGGCAACGGACTAGTTTTCATAACTATCAAAAGCCATTGTGCAAACATCTATCATGATCCCGCATGCTCCCTTCCAACATGTGGTATGGGAGATAGCATAGGGATACAAGGATGATGTGCAATTAAGCACATGAGCTATGGGGGCACTCTAGGAGCTGTGCAGCAAGTGTCCACTGCTTTGTTCAAGAATGCCAACTTGTGTGCCATCCACGCAAAGCGCATCATGGTCATGGACAAGGACATGGCTTTGGCAAAGCAGCTACGGAGTGACCCAAGCTTGAAGCCCTAGATTCTCTTGCAGCCCACTCTTAGGACTTAGACCACCCCCTGCCCTTGAAGGCACTATATTGTATCTAAGGCCGATATTTTTAAATAAAATATATCCATTTCTCTACACTATCGCATTGTTGTGTATCTCCATTTTTATGACTAAAGTAACATTTAATCATAAAATCCCTAAATTTTTTGAAAAATATTTACCATGAACTGAAAGGAGAAAACATTAATCTTGATCTAGATCAAGGGTCCACATTAAAATGTGCCTACTACTTCTTAAGCTAGCCTCCCCAAAGTCGAATTTAGACACTTGGATCCCACCAAAGTTCATCCACCATCCACTAAAGCCATCCTAGGTATTTCATCTAATCATCATCCACCAAATTAAAGGTAGCCATTTTCACACACGCTAGTGCAGTAGCTAGCATTGCTTACATGCACATGGTAGCTCTTTCTCTCACACTCTCTACTTTCAAATCCGAACCATATGACACAATTATTCAAAAGATTTAAATGCATTCATTCATGCTACAAGAAGTATTAAATATCTGGACTCAAATAAATACGTAAGGAACTAACAATTGATTGATCAACAATACCCATGGTCCAAATCAATGTCAAATTCCATTTAAATAGTGTTCCACATAGTAAATGATCACTCATTTACATCTTCAGCTTATACACAGGTAACTCTACTCTCTACATGGTTAATGCCTTGTAGGATGACAACAACGGATTCGACACTTGGTCCCTCACATCTCTTTATTAGCTTTTCTTCATCACCAATCAAATGTTTTCTTATTCTCATGGCCGATCTTATGAAGACTTGATTGCAAAAGTTGCACTTCCACTTTTGAGGCCCTAACATTATAACAAAACCCTATGATTTTGCAACACTTTGGCCTCTTCCATGAGTCTCGTTTTGCAGTTGATGTTGGCCTACCCTATCTTCTCTACCAGCCATGATTGCTGTACATGTAAAAGAGAAAAACCATCTCCGTTCATTAATATGTTTTTAGCAAATCAAGACAACGTCACTAACATGTCATCGAAAAACAATGTAAGTTTGCTAGACCTCAAGAGAGAGAAACTATCCAATTATCTTGCCCCCTCCCCACATAACTGGATGGTTATAGGCGTAGTACTCTACCTATAAAAATAGGTGTGGGATTGCAAGTTGCCATTTCACGTCTCACTCTTTCTCAAGTAAGCATCTATTTGCACTATGATCATTCGCAACATCATGCGAATGTTAGTATTTCACACACACTAGTGCAATAGCCAACAATACCTACATGTGCACTTATCAAGACTCTTTGTTTGAATCTATGAAGTGAAGGATGCTACCTAGGTTAGACATATCTAACGTAAGTTTAGACATACATATCATACCTATATTGCTGAGAGAGAAGAAGGAGAGATGATAAACACACCAAATAGACTCCCAAAGACTGATTCATATTGATCACTAGTTACACATATATAGGTAAGACCTAGTTCAAGTTAGGGCAAGCTATATATAGCTCTAACATCCCCACTCAAACAAAGGTATCTAGCTATGGATGAAAAAACCCTTGGGGAGCACAAGGATAAAACCTAAGCTCCTATATACAAGTATGCAAGTTGATCATTTGTACAATTATTTACATGTAATGCAAATGTGCATTTATATACAAGAGGTCACCCATAGGTGTGTTAATCTTGGAAGAGAGAAGCTGCAAGAACTCCAAGTTCTGATTGTAGCACTATGAAGCGTGCCTCACTAAGTCCTTTAGTGAGAATATCTGCAATCATCTGAGAAGTGGGACAATGTTCAATCATTATCATCACTTTCTTCACTTTATGTTTGACATAATGGTAATGAATAGCAATATGTTTAGATTTGTTATGCAGAACATAGTCTTTAGCTAGACTTACGGCACTTTATTATCACATCTAAGAGGAGTACTGGATGATGGAGGATGACCAATATCTGCAAGCAATTTTCATAGCCAAACCAATTCTTGAGCTGCTAGAGAAGCCGCTGCATGCTTAGATTCTGTGGTAGAAATAGCAACACATTAATGTTGCTTCTTACTTGCCCAAGAGACCAAGAAACCATTGATAAAGAAGTAATTACCACTTGTGGACCGCATAGAGAAGTGAGAACTTGCCCAATCTGCATCTATATATCCCAAAAGATCAAGAGACATCACAGAAGATGATTCTATATGACGTTGATAAACTAATCCAAAACCAGAAGTGCCTTTCAAATACTTTAGAACACGTTTTGCTGCAAACCAATGTTACATTGAGGGAGCAGCCAGATATTGACCTAGAAAATTGGAAGTAAAAAGAATATCTGGTCAAGTGTTCAAACCGACAAGCTATAGGCAACCAACAAGAGTGGCATATAATTGATGTCAAACCTCAACATCATGAGTCAATCGAGTATTTTTGACAGAGCTCACAAGACAAGGAGTGGTCGTAGAGTGAGCATTCGTCAAGCCAAACTTTTGAACTGCATCTTGAATGAATTTTGTTTGTCAAAGTAGCAGAATTCCCTTGTGATGAAATTGCTGAACTTGAATACCAAGACATGAATTAATGTCACCAAGATCAACCATATCAAATGCCAAGGATAAGATTTTCTTGACATGTTGCAAGAAATCGAGATTGTTGGAAACAAGTATGGTGTCATCCACATAAAGAGCAAGAATGACAAAAAGAGCACCATCACGTTTGGCATATAAGTTGGGGTCAGAGAAACAAGAGTTGAAACCTTGAGATGTTAGAAACTTATCAATTTTCATGTACCGAGAATGGGAAGCTTATTTTAGACCATAAAGAGAATGATGAAGGCGACAAACAAGATGGTCCTGATCGGGAAGTGTGAATCCTTTTGGTTGCTCCATATAAATCTCCTCTTTAAGATCTCCATTAAGAAAAGCAGTTTTCACATCCATTTGATGAATCTCCAAATCAAATTGAGTAGCAAAAGCCAAGAGTACCCGAATACTTGTGCTACAAACAATGGGTGAAAAAGTATCATGATAATCAACTCCTATAATTTATGAGTATCCTTTTGCAACCAGACGAGCTTTAAACTTGTCAAAAGAACCGCGAGCTTTGGTTTTGGTTTTATAAACCCACTTACATTTGATAGGAGTGCAACGTTAACTAGGAGGTAGTTCAGTAAGAACCCATGTACCTTTAGAGATCAAAGAATCATATTCAACTTCCATTGCCTCTTGCTATTGACTCTTTTATGCAGAAGAGATAGCTTCTGTATAAGTAGTAGGGTCTTCATGATGAGCAACCATTGCATGATCAATGATTTCAAAATTATCAACACAATCATGAGTAGAACCATGTTCAAAATGAATAGGCATATCAACATAAATATCAACACTATCATTAGAGGCCTGTGTATGTGTAGGATGCAAATCAAGATTGTCGACACGTTGCTCTGCAGATGGAGAAGCAGTGATGCCATCAGATGAATGAGTAGTAATGACATCAGAAGAATCATTATCAAATAGAAAAGGAAAGGCAAAAAGTAAGGACTCAGTGTCCTCTGCATCCTCAGTAGACCATGTCCCTCCCATTAACTGCTCATTGAATATGGCATCACGATTGATTATCACCTTCTTAGAAGAGGGATCTTAGAATTTATAACCTTTAGAATTCGGAGAATATCCAATGAATATGACCTTTTTGCTAGGAAGATCTAGCTTTTTTTCGTGTCTCTTTTGGTACATGAATATAAGTAACGCAACCAAAAGTTCAAAAATGTGATACAGAAGGAGTCTCCCTTATCCAAGCTGTGATTGGTATTTGAACAGAAGGTGTAGTTGTAGGAAAATGATTTTGCACAAAGATGGCTGTCAGGATTGCTTCTGCCCAAAAGCTTCAAGATAATCCAGAATAAAGGAGCATACATCGCATAGCATTAAGAGAAGTGTGATTCTTATGCTCTACATGAGCATTTTGTTGAGGAGAGTATGGAACAATATATTCACGTATGAATGCCACACTCAATGCAATAATCATTAAAAAGATTAGAAATATATTCTCCACCATTATCACTACGAAGTGTCTTGATCCAAAAACCAGTATGAATTTCCGTAACAGTTTTATATTGCTTGAATATTGATAGGGCCTCTGACTTATGTCGCAAGAGAAATGCAGTTGTATATCTTGACCAATCATCAATGAAAGTGATGAAATACCTGTAAAAAGGCTTGGATGGAGGAAAAGGTCCACATATATCAATTTGAACAAGATCCAATAAAGCATATGAATGAGTTGAAGTAGATGCATGAAAGGGCTTTCGATGATGCTTGCCAAGACCGCAATATTCATAGAGGCCCATGTGAGACGAGCTAGGAGAATATTCATACCATCCACAAGATCATGATGATTTATAGCAAGTAGCTTGGCAAAATCTGAATGAAAAAAATGATGATGCCATAGCTTGCAGTCCAGATCACCAGGGGCTGTAACCACATTAGCAATATCATCATTTAAGGAAAGTTGAAAGAAGTTACCATTCCGAGGAGCAACTGCTATGGTATGTCCATCTTTTTCAATCCGACACTATGTGTGGTCAAAGCCAATAAAGAGACCAAGATCAACAAGTCGTGCAACAGAAAGAAGATTTCTCTGAAGATCTAGAACATGGAGAATGCCTTGCAAGACTCTTGTTGAAGAAAAAGTGCCAAGATATAAATCACCAACACCCATGACTTGACAAGTAGTGTCATCAGCAAGATAAACCAATTTCTTGTGAGGAAGAGCATGATAATTATGTAACCATTGAGATTGATATGTCATATTACCAGTAGCACCAAAATCAATAATAAAAGTGAAACCATCTTGAACATGAAGTATCCTTTCTGGAGAGACATCAAAACAGATATGATTTGCCTCTTGATCCGTATGGGCATCTTGTTGTTGAGCAATATATGCTTGAGTACATTCACGATCATAACGCCTCTTGTAACACCGAAAGGATGGATGATTTCCACCACAATATTCGCAAGGAGAATTATTGGATAAGCAGGATTGCTTAGTGGTAACACCATGTTCCTCATCATATTGCCGAGCCCAACAATTAGAGATAACATGACCATGCTTATCATAATAAGAACAATGTTTCTTAGGATATTTGAGACGAGAAGAATTACCACCTCTATATGGATGACCACCATGTCCATATATGGAGAAAGGATGCTTGCGAGCAACACAAGCTGTCTCTCAATCAGCATCATCCATTGTTATCACGACAGACTCATGAGGGCCTTTACAAATGCTCGTGCCGTTGAATGTACATGACATTAGACTCCAAAGGAGAGCCTAATGAAAGAACTCAAAAACAATGAGAAAACACTTCAAGGCGAGCTACTTGTGTGTAGCTAGGGTATCGCGACTGCAAGCTGGGAGGATGGTGGTCGAGGAGAGATCAGAGGACTTGGTCTGGAGGTTGGGGATTACGAACAGAGAGTAGACACCGGGGAAGGTAGCTGGGGAAGGCCGTTGCAACTTTGGGAGGCTTGAAAGGTGGAGAGGAGAGTTGTGAGCTGCAAGAATGGTCAAGGATGGTCCAAGGAAAATACAGTGATTGGATAGACTGGGGAGTTCTTTTTGATGTGGCTGGAGGAGTCTCAGACAATAGGAGATGTCTATGTAGATTGAGGCTTTTCTGATGGAGAAAGTCGTGAGCATCGTGAGCTCTAAGATGCTGTGAGAGTGACCGAGGAAAGCAACTAGACAAGGTGGTTGCTATGGTCTTGAGTTTTCGGTCAGAGGCGCTACATGCTCATAGACTGGGAGTCATTGATGATTTTTTCAAGTTAGTTTCATTAAGAAGCTAAACTTTTATATTGGCATCGAAAGTTTGTATGCCCTAATAAAAATAAATCTTTGAAACATTCGCCAAAATTTGAAACTTTTATGCAAAAAAATGTAAAGTTTCGCCAGGATTTAAATTTTTTCCTTCAAAATTCCAAATAATATATATATAAAAGTACTACATTCTACTAATATTGTGAAACTAAAAAAATAATCTTGAAAACTTTCGCCAAGATTTTATATTAATATATAAGCATAACTTCGATAAAAACATCCTTGCTGGGAGTTGTCAATTGCATGGGTTGAGAGCAGGGAGGTCTTGACCGAATGGCGACAAATCCTAGCTACAAAGACTTCGGCTATGGAGGAACTCCATGGATGGTGGGCTTTGACACTAAAGCTTTGCTCAATGGAAACTTGTGGCGACTATAGTGTCTCGCTCTTGCATTGAGCTTGAGATAATTTTGAAGGCAAAGATCACTGACAAAAGATGTCTGAGTCCCTATGAGGGTTCATATGTGAGACTAGAAGGGCTCATTGTTGTGATTGGACATCACAAGTAGTAGACTAGTTTTAGAAGAGGAGGCAACACAAGGGTTTGTAGTTATAATCATTTTCCAACCAGAGAATCTTCCAAGCAAGGGCTGAGCTATAATACTAATAATATTGGAGCAATTAGAAAATGTTTTTGGTGTTTGAGATGAGCCACAAGGTGGAGGCTATTATTGTATGGGGACATATGCAATATGAAGTAATATACAATGAAGTGACAGAGGAGCAGTGGATACTTATTCTATAGATAATAGATGAGATAGCTGCAGGATTGGAGTTTCCTAGGAGCCAATGGCCGACAGATTTGTTTTATGAAATAGATATGATACTAGAATATGAATTTTCTTGAGACTAGAGTGTAGATATTATATCTGAGTCGATTGAGTGTGGGATCTGGTTCTATAGATATTTTGTGGAAGGAGATAGAGGGATATCAGGAGAGGATATTTTTGGAGGAAATGAAAAAAAAAAATGTATTTTTGCTAGAGGTAGAATCACAGTATGATGTAGTGTGGTTCTGCGAGGGTTCTGCTTAGAACTTTCAGTTTGAAGAAATCCTCAACTTTGAAGCACAAGGTATGTGGCACCTACTATTGTATGTAAATGATGAAGAATGGCAGGGTGTTGTGTTACCAGCAATGGAAGACCTCCTAGAAGAAATTCTATGGATGAGTCTTTGTACAGATGTTGAGTTTGATGAGTGGATATAAATACTAAAAATAGAAAACTGTATATTCATGTACATGATCTTGGAAATTGAGTCTGTCTATGCAGAGCATTAAATTTGGTGATGATGTACATGAAGAAATTTTATACTCTGAGTGGATCAATCTGCTATTGCCATCAACAAGATCACTTTTGGATTATGTGTTTTGCTAGCACTTGTCTTGGATGAAGACTTACAGGTTTGAGGG
Organism: Dipteris shenzhenensis; assembly: GCF_047967505.1. Classification (NCBI taxonomy): domain Eukaryota; kingdom Viridiplantae; phylum Streptophyta; class Polypodiopsida; order Gleicheniales; family Dipteridaceae; genus Dipteris; species Dipteris shenzhenensis. The sequence continues at coordinate 31,379,917 of NC_141601.1, read as the reverse complement.
GTCTATGGTGTCTAGTGTTTGGGGTAGGGGTGAGTATATAGAAGAGATTGCAGTAGCTATAAAGGTAGTATAGTACTCTATCTTTTTTGCAATCATCTTTTTGGTGCCTCCACAGAGGAGTTCACTTCAGTTTACAAGACTAAAAGAGCAGATGTTCTGAGCTGTGTTGCAAGCAATGGGGAGAAATCCACATATGAGAGTGATCCAGTGTGAGTGGTGTGGAGAGTGTGGTCACAGGCAAGACAGATGCATTGAAGTCCAGCTACGTGTGATCCGACTCCGTGCCAGAGTGCAGAGAGCTCTAAAAGTGCTTGCCCGTAGGAAAAAGAATGCTCTTCGAATGCAGAGTGAGCTTCTTCAGTAATGTGTTTGCTTGTTGCTTTCTAGTTTTGTTGTGATTGAGATAGGACAGGGTGTGGCAGTTGAAGAATTGTGAGGATGGCACAAGACTTTCCATAGTTCTGGGGGATGCCATATGAGAATGCTGTGAGATTCCTAGAAAAGATGGAATTTATAACACTTATGAAAGATAGGGCAACAACCCCTGAGATTTTGTTTCAGATCCTAGATTATTGCTTGCAGGGAGATGCAAAAGCATGGCTGCAAACTCAAGTTGCTACCTACAGAACTGCTCATCCTTAGCAGCAAAATCCGGAGTATACAATGGTGAGGGCAGCTTTCCTTACACGGTTTGCACAAGGGAAGATCCCTAATGAAGTTTGGAAAGAGCTATGCAAAGTGAGACAAGAGGAAGAGCAAGATGTGAATCAGTATCTAATCCAGTTTGGGAGGTTATGGAGTTTATGGTGTGAAGCTCTTGTTCTAGAGGTACCACCTCAAATGATCAAGTGTGATCGTTTCATAGCTGGCCTGAAGCATACACTCAGATTGAAAGTGGAGCTGAAGAATCTGGATAGTTTTGAAGATGCTATCAGAGTGGCCAGAAAAAAGGAATGGAAAGTCTAGAGACTAAGGTAGCTTGGCATGCAAGAAGAGCCTAAGAATCTAATTGGAAGTCCAAAGATAATAAAGGCTTATGCAGAGAGAGAGCCGGTGTCTGTTCTTGTGCAGGATGACTCCCTGAAGGACTTGCATGATGCTATAGAGCTTATGAAGTCACTCAGCCTGAATTGGATGGAGACTATAGGAAGAGGAAGAGGCCGAGGTGTGTAGAATAACAGGAGAGATGTACAGGCTGGGAGTGAAGTAAATACAACTAGAATAGGTAGAGGGCGGGGATACATGAGCAATGTGACATGCTAAAACTGTGGAGAGTGGGGACATATCAGCCCTCACTATGATAAACCAGTAAGAATAGGTGGAGAAGTTTATCTCGTAATGCAGAAGACAAATGATAGGTCAAGAGACTTCAATGTGGAAGTAAAGGATCTAAATTAGCCCTCTTCCTGTGGAGTCAAATGGGAAGATAAAGGGAAACTAGGGAAGGCAGCCAGCCTGATTAGGGTGGAGACTATTTCGGAGATCATGCCAGTGGCAAAGAGAACAAGGAGTGCAATAGGAGAAAATGGACCTTCTGCGAAAAAAGGAAAGCATGTGGAGTTTGATCTTAGCCCTCAATCTCCTAAAAAGAAGAGTCGGAGGCCCAAGAAACATTACAAAACTTCATATTTGCATATTGGTCAAGGACAGGAGGAATACACACTGATGAATGATTTGAAAGGGAGGACAGCCCCAATATAACTTTTGCACAGTTACTTGGTTTGTGCCCGAAGCTCAAGAGAGAATGGAAGAAGTTGGCTAATCCCAGGAAAAGTATGAGCAGGAACCTACAAGAGGAGATATGGAGATGATGTCTGTAGATCTTCCAAATTTATGCCCTGCAGTGGATGCATGGTGTGGGGGTATGAGTGTTGGAGAGGCATATGTTGATGGCGGTGCATAGATAAGTGTCATGATTCAGGCATGTATGGAGAGGTTGGGGCTAAAATTGAATGCACATTCAGATTTTAGGCTCTGATTGGAAAACCATGCGAAGGTCAAGAGTCTGGGTATATCGTAGTGGAGGCTTTTGGAGTATTCTGTTGCATTAATTGCCACATTATGCCTGCTGGTTTGGGAGCATACCCATTGATTTTGGGTAGACCTTGGCTCAAACAAGTGGGAGCAATACAAAACTAGAAGATGGGTACAATTACAGTGCGTAATAAGAAGGGAAAGGCCAAGAAATTTGATATGAGCATAGTAGACGGGAAATAGAAGAACCAGAAGAAACAAGCATGGAAGAGGAGCCAAACAGTGAGACGGAAGAAGAAAGTACCACATCAGAGGAGGAGGGACAATTATCATTTTTGTTGAAGGAGTCTGATGCATATGAAACGCAGGCAGTAGAGATACAAGAAGCTAAGGAGGAGAGTAAGCTTGAAGATATGGATAACTTGATGCAACCCCCACCTTCCCAGACACAGAGAGAAGAGATATTACTCTCCATGCTGAATTCCAATCTAGAAGAAGTGGAGAAGGAGGAGTATATGAAGGTCATTCATCAGTATCCAAAGTTGTTTATTACCTCACATGAAGAGATCAGGGGCTTCAGATGTGAGCCAATGCACATTGAGCTAAAAGAAGGTAGCAAGCCTGTTTTTCAGAAATTGAGGAGGACACACAGAGAGCTTTTGCTTGTGCTGAGAGAGGAGTTAAATAAGTTGCTCAAGGTTGGGTTGATATATCCAGTGGAGCATTCAGATTGGGGCAGTCCAATGGTAATCATTCCTAAGCACATAGGAGGAGGGAGAATATGCATTGATTACAAACCTCTCAATGCGGTAACAAAAAGCAATCATTATCCTCTTTCTTTTATTGATGGTATATTGGATAGAGTTGTAGGGTATGAGAAGTACAGTGTGTGTGATGGATATTCTGGGTACTTCCAGATTTCAATTGCAGAGGAAGATCAAATCAAAACTACATTCGTCACACCCTGGGGTTTCTTTTGTTACAGAGTAGTGCCATTTAGATTGAAGAATGCTCTCGTGTGGTATCAGGAGAATACTGATGAAGTGTTAGCCCCTTTCATTGATAAATTTGTGAGAGCACTTTTGGATGATATATGTGTGTATAGTTCCAAGAGAGAGGCTGGATCAAGTGTTCCACAGAATGGATGAAGCAGGAGGACAATTCAATCCACGGAAGTATCATTTGGTATACTCCAAAGTGAAGTTATTGGGACATATAGTATCTCAAAATGGCATTGAGCTTTGATCTAGAGAAGGTGAAAGCCCTTATCTTACTTCCATCTCCCTCTACATCTAAACAATTGCAAACTTTTGTGCAAAAAGTGAAGTATATGACAAGATTTATACATTTAGTCTCTTAGCTGATGTATCCTTTGCAACAAGCTATGAAGGAAGAACCTCTGCAATGGAGTGAGGATTGTGAAGCAGTGTTCAATAGAGTGAAGGAAGTGTTGGGAGAGATTGCTTGTGTGAAAGCTCCAGATTTCTCTCAGACCTTTTATGTGAACCCTTCATTTGGACCAGATGTTGTGGGAGCCATCTTATTGTAGAAAGGGGAGGAATCCTATTATATGCGGCCTGTGTATTATGCTAGCAGAGTTAAGACAGTAGTAGAGAGGAGATATACAGAGGCAGAGCTGATTCTGTCAAGCTTGGTGTATGCTTGTAGGAAGTTCAGGGCATATCTTATCTCAAAACCATTTGTGGTTTTGACTTGCTACTATTTATTGCCTCAGCTTGTCAATACTTCAACACTTTCTCGAAGCATGATGAAGTGGTTGGTTGAGCTACAAGAATATACTTTCTCATTTCTAGTGGAGAGCACTTCCAAAGCCACACTGGCAGATCTGTTGACATACAAAGACGGTCCCATTTTGGTGAAGGAAGTGGAGAAGAAGAGCGTGCTATCATTCCACGAGCATCTATCTTGCATTTTGATGGCTCATATAGGAAGAGTTTACATCAAGCTAATGGAGGCTATGTGATTATTGATTCAGATAGTAACCTGATTCAAAAGGAGGGAGTTCATCTAGAAGCCGAAAGCAATAATGAGGCAGAGTATGCAGCATTATATGAGGGGTTACTGATGACTGCACTTAAGCTGAAAATTCAAAAGATAATGATCATGGGAGATTCTCTACTTGTTGTAAAGCAGGTCTTGGGAAGTTGGCAAGCAAGAAACCCGAGGTTGAGAGGGTATCTAGCCAAAGTAAGAAGGCTGCTTCAACAATTTACAGCATGGACAGCATGTGGAAGGGAGGATAATCAAATGGCACATGAATTGGCTCAGGAGATGAGTGATCAAGATCCAGTGATAGCAAGGCTTGAAGATCCACTGTACAGAGGGACAGAATTCCTGGCTCAGATATTGGATTTCTTACTTACTGGGCATCTACCTCAAAAGCTTAGGAAGACTCAAAAATATCACTTCATACGGAAGAGTAAACAGTATATGATGATTGATGATGAGCTTTACATGAGAGGGGCTGATCAAATTTTGAGGAGAGTACCCTGGAGAGAAGAAATATACTATATAATGTCATCCAGTCATGAGGGAGCTTGTGGAGGACACTATGCTTTTAAGATTACACTACAAAAAATACTTCTGGAGGGTTATGTGTGGCCTTCAATACAGAAGGATGTGCAGCACTGGTGTAGATCTTGCCATGAATGTCAAAGGATGGGAAAAAGAATTCTTAAAATGGAGCCAAGAAATAGTGCTGGTTTACGATATTTTTGAAAGATGGGGAATAGATGCAGTTGGTCCTCTACCTAGAACTGCCAAAGGGAAATGTTATATGATGCTCTGACTGCAGTGGAGTATTTATCAAAATGGGCAGAGGTGAAGGCAGTAAAAAGAGTGGACAGAAAAGGGGTTGCTGATTTCATATATGAACACATATGCTACATATTTGGAATTCCCTTGGAGTTACTTTCAGATAGTGGTCCTGGATTCAGAGGAGAAGTGACGGATTACTTGTGCAATAAGCTGAATATAAATCATAAGTACATCACCCCATACTACCCTCAGTGCAATGGCTTGAATGAGAATTTTAATGGAGATTTCAAATTGATGATGACTAAGATGATGGGAAGCCACACCAAAAACTAGGATTTGGAGATGAATCGAGTTTTGTGGGCATACTGGGTGGCAGCGGTGAAGCACAACACTTAATTTTCTCCATTTCATTTGGTATTTCATTTGGTGTATGGGAAAGAAGCAATACTGCCACTAGATGTGGAAATACCAGCCTTAAAATTTTTGGTTGAAGAAGGATATGAGCCTGTAGACAGTTATAGGGAGAGATTACTAATACTACAGGTGATGCAGTTAGACAGGGATTTGGCTTTTGAGCATTATGCCTGAGTGCAAATACATAGGCAAAGAAAAAGGAAATTGAAGGTGGAGACCTAGTTCTCAGATACAATAGCAAACTGGATAATACATTTCATACTACTTTTCAAACCAAATGGGAAGGTCCATATAGAGTGGAGAAGAAATTTAAAAATGGAACTTATCAATTGACTGATTTAGATGGTAAGAAACATAAGAAGAGACTAATTCATATTGATCACTAGTTACACATATATCGGTAAGACCTAGTTCAAGTTAGGGCAAGATATATATAGCTCTAACATATATAAGATCAACTAATTCTTCTGATAAGATAGTATTAATCTTTACACATAAATGCATAGTATAGAATACCACAAATTTTATCTTACAAGTACACTAGTATAGCCCGTAACATTCTCTAGCGTGTAATTTGTCGATTGATACAAGCTGGCAATTGCAAGCTACACAACTTATTAGACTTCCAACGGGTTGTTATCATCATCTGCCAAATGCGAACCACAACCGGCAAAAGCCAAGTATTTTTATCTTCCTAATAAGTACATATAAACTATAATATATCATCTACAATTTCACATCCATGTGTGAGTAGTTACCAGTCGGGCATATGTAGACCACCCACTAGCACATGGTTCAAAGATATTATGTATCCATATGTGAGTAGTTACAAGTCGGCATACGCGGACTCTCCACTGGCACGTAGATACTTACATTCAATATCATATATATTTTTTACTAGTTTTTTGTAACCTATATAGCTAATAATTATTAAACAAGTAGTTTCTTTATAGGTTTGTAAATACCAAAAAATGTAAGATCTCACTAAATTTTAAAAGCTAATGTCTACGAAAAACAACTTTCTTTCTTAAATTTTTGTGAAAATAACTTCAAATATATATATATTTTAAAAACATTCTTTAAAAAAATAATCCTTTCAAATCACAAATGATAAACCATAAACTGAGAGCTCTACATATATCCATTTTTCATCCTAGTGTGGGTATCAACTGGCCTAAGCGAGCCCACCACTGACACTGGATACTTTTTAAAAGAATATAAAAACTCATAAATTAGTTTGGAAGCTTTCTTTATCCCTTTTTTCTTGTCCTTCTTTGTTTTTTTTAAGACTCCAAGTAGAGCTAGATTCTTGAGAATGCAAATCGTACGAGGTGGGCGCACAGTATATATAAGAAATTGTACCATGCGGTATTTTCACAGTACCACTCGGTATGCACAACAAACCCACGTGGTACATGTAATAGGCCGTGCAGTATATATATCACCGCATGGTATAGATAAATACCAGGCAGTATACCTAGCTTTATACCGCACCGTAAGTGGTTTTATCGCACAATAACGGGCTACAGCGGGCTACAACCGGTCTCGATAAAAAAGCGTGGTGGGGTCCGTTTAAATCGCTCCAGGCGGGGTCAAAAACATTTAAAGCATTTTAATTCGCCAATTTTAAATGCATTTTTTAATTCCCTCCCCAATCCTTGATGATTTTGTAACCACATTAGCTAATTACATAAAATTTTATGTAATTACATGATTTCACAATCCTTGTCCTATAGAAATTATTGCTTTGTAGCATCAATTGAAATACTACACAATGAGAACTAGGCTAGTGGCATGCGCAGTAACAGTCAAGATTTGCAAAATAAAGACAAGTAATTAACTTATAAGTTACATGGAGGAAAAAAAATTTAGCCTCATGTATTCAGAAATCAAATCATACATCATGAACTAGATTCAATGGAAGATGCACATACACAAGCGTAGGCAACATCTCAAAACAAGTGGATTGAATTTAATTGCTACTAAAAGATTTCTAAGGGATAAAATACCATGTCTTCAATCATACACAATAACTCCTCGGCATAGAACTAAAGGCCACTAGACTTACATGATGCCTTGAAAGACTTAAATAATTCCTTGAAAGACCTATATCAAGATCTCTGATGCCAAGACTATGAATGAGAACCATGTTACACAAGGCTTCGTAATGAGAAGCATGTAACGACTAGTTTAAAAACAGGGGTATAGATTCTTATATAACTGACACACAAAATGTCGAACAACTTACATGGATCAAAATTCACAATTGCCATATTATTGATGTAATCCTTATTTACCCAATAAAAAGATATTAGCAACTACATCATTAAGTGCATTATGAGAACATAAGCAAATTGAAGATAATTGCTTCTAAATTGCAATCAATTAAGACTTTTTCTAAGCTTCAAAAGTGGACAAGGATATGCTCAGCTATACTATGATTTCCTTTTCAATGCCCACCATAGCCAAATCGTTGCTAGGTTCTTTAAAACTTGCCAAAGGTCGTATGGCTTAGTACACACCTTTGGTGCCATTTCCCTTAATGATGTCACTTCTAATTCAATCATTACCTAAAATTTTAGTTTGACGTGTGAGCTTGTAATCATGGTAGCAAATGCAAATAACATAGGGAAATTGTTGTGTGAGCTTGTAATCATGGTAGCAAATGCAAATAACATAGGGAAATTGTTGATGATGACAAAACAAGAACATACTTATGCCAATGAAGATTCATGAGATGTTCTTTTTTCATAACTAAGTATGTCCATCACATAAAACTTATCTTTCTTGGGCTTGCCCTCAATGCATTGTAGATTGTAAACTCAATACTCATAGAGGGATGGAGAAATCAACTTTGGTATAAGATAATTTATTAACTTTGCTAGGGAAATGACTACCATTGTATCCCATCTCTCTCTCTCTCTCTCTCTCTCTCTCTCTCTCTCTCTCTCTCTCTCTCTCTCTCTCTCTTCTTTCTCTCTTTCCTTGACATGATTCGTTAAATTTGGTTTTAAATAATAGCTAGCATTTGGGCTTCATTGACTTAATTATGAAGACGTTGGTGATGAAAGACGTAGTTAGACATTAACTCAACTTTAAAGAAATACGTAGACATTAGTAGCATAATTTAGAGTTTTGCATCATGTCAATGACTGATCTCAAATTTTCCTATTAATTTTACAATGACAAAGGTGGACCTTGTATAACAAATTCGTGCAACACCAACTCCACAATGTTATAGTATGAAAGACATCAACTCCACAATGTCATAGTATGAAGGACATAATCTACAAATCATTGAAAAGACATGTTCATGTAAGATGTCAATACCCCAAAAAATGTTAACATTTAGCCTTCATTAAATTAAACAGTGTTTGCAAGGGTCATAATAGATATGATGCTTTCCCAGTTTGCAATTTATACGAACAGCATATCGTATGTGTTATCTTTCCTGTAGCAGGACAGTAGCTTATAATTTGGTCGAAGAATAGTTTCTTCTCAACTTACGCACACGTTAAGCACAACCTGAAAACATCTACGACTGGTAATCAGTTATACAACCGCAGAAACATTTAAATGCGCCCCACTACAGTAAAATTTTGTGAATGTGACAATGTCTATGTACCAGATAAGTCAGTGGCTTTAGCAAAAGCCGCATTCACATCGTGGTCCAAAACTCGTGATTGACACTCTTCAGGACGGTAATAGCCATTGTTCTGATCTGCTCTGGCGCTCGAATTACTTACTGTTTGGCTGAATTCCATTATCTGAAGCAGCCAAATCTGCAGCCTCAAATACTTGATGTACTCTATAGCTTCATCCAACATAGACGCAGTATCCATCTTCGTACCTCCTGGAACAAGTGTTTGTAGAATCTTGAACTTGTTGCTAATCCTGTGTCGCCTTTGCCTTGCCGCAATGCCCTGGGGATGCACTGACACCTTGTTCCGGTAAGGTTTGCGCTTCTTTGGATCGGTCGAGCTTGTCAATTCAACATGCCCAGAGCTGCCAGTACGATAACCTTGGACTTCTACATATCCATTGCCTGACCCTTCAAGTGGCAATTCTTGTTCATACAAAACCTTACGTCTTTTCTGTGACGCCACACAGCAGGACGAATCGGACTTCAAGCATGGCAAATAGCTCAGGGGCTGTGAGGTGTCCTGAACATTTGGAGGAACGCTTTCTGGAAAGAATGATGGGACAACCGTCTCTGGTTTTATAAAGCCAGTTGGTTCGCATCTGTCTTGTATAGTAAGCTGCGGGCAGTCGTAAGGCAATTGTAAATCAGTGAAAACATCACATTGCCAAAGGTCGGAGGAACGTAATTCTTCCTCCAGCGAAGGCACTCCGGCTTTCACGTCAACGAGCAGGGAATAGACCTCGCAAGAAGGAAGTGACTCCATGGGTACGGTGGGCTCCGTGGGTTCCATGGATCGAGCGAAAGCTTTTAAAAATGGAGAGGATAGTAATAAGAGAGCCGCTGCTTGCGGGCCAACAGCTGTGGGTGATCAGACGGGGCGGTCCGGAGCAAAATTGTGAGAAAGGAAGGCGATTTGAGCACAAGAGCTCAAGAAGGAAAGTGTAAAGACGGAGAGTGCAAGGAGAAAGTTCAGGATGTATATATTAGCATACAAGTTGTGGAGCCAGTACTGCGACGGTAGTACCAATCGTATCTGGATGATGGGATCGACCTTTCTTCTTGGAACAGGAACCATGCAGAGCGGTATTATAGCATTGAACAATCGTCAGATTCTTCACTTCATTTTGCAATCGTCTCTAAATTCCAATATGCAGTGTCAAGTGGAGTAGCATTGACAGCAAAAACGAAGCATTGATCGGGATTCGGAACTTCGGAAATGCAAATAATCACAATTTGCAACACTGTGTGAGCACTGACTCACTGAGACAGGGAGACGGTCTGACGGTAGACCGGAGACTGTGTGAGTGGACTGTGGACTCATCAGTGGAGAGTCCAGACTCCAGAGAGTCCAGAGTCGAGTGACTCGACTCGAGTCTTGACTGTGGAGCCTGGAAACAGTGTTGATTCCCGATCGAGTTGAGTAATACATGATGCGGAGCCATGTCATTGCCATCTGAATTCGATGGACGGAGGATTACGTCAATCGGCCGGCCTATCTGACGACGAGTTGTTGCTGTCTCTTCAAACCGGCTATAGCGTCTTTTTGCGTGTCCCGTGCTACACGTTTCCACTTTCACGTACATCCGTGCAGGCTTATTCATCTAGACTTATGAATTGTCATTCGAAATGGGTGCAACGAATTTATCGAATTGATTTGTCGATCGCCACAACGTGTTACGTGACCACTCTTCAGTCTTCCTGATACAATTCGACGATGCTGAGACTCCTGATTCGGAGTCGGCTGGAGACCCCTGAAAGTTGAACCAACGATTACGTAGCAATTGGCATACTGTGGAGCACCAATGAGTCCTGACGAGTCATTGAGACACTGAAGATCAGCTATACTTAATTATATTAGATGTCAATGGTTAATAATAAATGTCTTGATCGAAGACTCCAATGACCCGACGCCGGACGTCTATTCTCATTTATCCGTTATCACCTTACACCTGCTGACTCTAGAGAAGTTATCACTGATTGTCAATGGAACAGAAGTCAGGATCGAGTTCGATGCCACGCTGCGTAATTGTGACAAAACTTTTACACACGTGACACGATAGTCCGGTGTCGCGCGGTGGACGGAAGCACAGACTTTTAGAGTGAAGAGACTCCCGGGTCCATTCACGGTTGAACATCGATCGGCCTTCATCTTTCTTTATTTCCTTTTCAAAGAAAAAGTACATTATTCATTTTTCCTCTGCTCAAGGATGAATATCTAGTCGATGTTCAAAGGACGCGCTACGAAATCTGTATCTTAGCGAAGGTTGCAAATTGGACGTACTACGAAATTCGTATCTTAGCGAAGGTTGCAATGAAGTAGAATTTGCTTCAACTTGAAGTTAGAATAGCAGAACTGCAATTTTTAAATTGGAAGCAATGCCCTAGATGAATGTACGTGTCATGAGGATCCTTTGAAACTGTTTGATCGAAATTCAAACTCCAAGTTGGAGGAATTAGATGGAACTTGGAACTGAAAATCCTTAATCAGGTCTCATTAATCGTACTCTGGAATTGCTCAAGCCTTCATTTTTACTCTGGAGTCAATATTGAAACCTTCATGGGAACTTTTTTTCGCATTGCTAGCTGACCATAATAGAATGGTAAGCTGAGTATCCCAATGCTACAGTTTCAGCCGTGGCAGCCGCGAGGGGCCTCCTACGGAGCTCTTCTTATTATGGGAGTCACTCCAACTTCCACACTCGGAGTTCTCGCTCCTGACTGCGCAGTCACCGCACTGCCTATGATGATAATCTGGAGACAACATTTGCAGGATAGGAGTCGAATGGGAAGAATCGAATTATTCAAGATATTGGTAATTTGGCACCTGATGTGTTGGAACTTGACCCAATGACAAGCTTCGAAATTGCTTGGCGTTCAAAATAATCTACCGGTAGTTTTAGAAAAACTAAGGACATTGACGAGATGTTTGACGTGATGGGCATCGGGTTGTCTTCTTGAAAGTTCTTGTTACGGTCCAGTTGCTTTGATGGCGAATGGCAGCATCGTAGAGGCCTCAGGGGAGCGTGCTTGTTTATGAGGTGGCTCTCGGTGGCTGTGACCTGTAACGTGCAGATGACGCTCGTCATGTGGCGTTGCTGGGGACGTTGGGGTGATATCTTTGGCATACGGCCTCGTGTAAAACTCTCGCGCAGCTCGTCTCGTGGCCGTGGCCGTGGCCGGCTTTCCTGTAAAGAGCTCCAGCATCCAGCTCCACCACCGGCATAATTCCTGCCTGGCACCTGCATGGTGCCGCTCTCGACAGAGAGTTTGCCTCGAAACTATCGGGTAGCCACTGTGAACAGCATCATGCAGCTGGGGATGCCAATGGATCATCGTTGTTCTGGTTTTTCAACGAGTTCTCGAGCTGAATCTAGCGCATCAAGAGTCTATATTTCGAATTAATTCGAATTCGAGTCTATGCTTCGAATCGAATCTTTTCCTCTCAGCTTTGGGGCATGACGATTGGGAAGATGTAGACCATTGGATTGCATTGGGAAATATAGACCATTTGATTCGATGTACGAATGTAAACCAAATTTAGATGGCAAACGTGGATGTAGTTACATTGGATGGCAAACGTGGAGGCACAACAAGACAAAGCAACTATAGACGCGCTAAATAGCGGGTGCATCTATAGACGTTGCTTGAATAGCAAAAATACGAGCACGTCTAATAACGTGTCTATTTGTGCATCTATTAGCACGTCTATACTGTGAATTAGACGTGGATTTAGACACGGATTTAGACGCAAAACAGAGAATACAGAAAGTGAGATTTTAGTGCAACCGATAAATGTACATCATTGCTTTCCAAAATGTGGCCCATGATTACCAAAGCACGTAATTTTAACAAAAGTATCAATGCTTTTTAGCAAACCCGCATATACAAAAATTAAGTGAGGTGAGGAGAATGAAACAATATGTAAAATAGTTTTGCCAATATTAATGATGGGCTACGGTTCTACGGTTCAATCTCATCCTCAATGAGATCAACCCTTGCCAAACTATCCACTTCAAAATCCAAACCAGCGTTGAGATCTACAAATACATTCAACCCACTACTACTTGTGCTACTCATGTGCTCATCGAAATCAGCATCACCAATGGTAGGCTCGTTCTCACGGGTAATGGCCTCAATATCTGTATCTCCTATTTCATGATCATCCTCCTCTCTCGTATCACGGTCATCATCACCTCCATGGCCATGATCATCCTCCATACGCTCCATATTCGTAAATGTACTATACATCATTTTGGAATGTGGCGTAATAGGTATGACATGCCACCACCTATTATTATCCACCATTGGTTGATAGACAACCTAATTCAAACACAAATACAATCATGTCATTTTCCTTGCATCGAAGGTATCAAATATTTAAAAGTGAGTATTTTTATATGTGTGTAGAATACATGTTCACATTGTTGCAGTAGTACTAGTGTATCCTTCTTACTTTGCCAAAACTTTGTGGAGTCAATAGTTACAATGCCACTTGCATGGCGTTTGATTGTTGCATTAGGGTCTGTTTCCACCACGTCCTTAAACCACTTTACATCCAAAACATACATAAAGAACCGTCAAAAGTAAAGCTTAATAATATCTTGGATTATGCCACAATAATCATCCATGGCTCCATTGGCTCCCTCGAAGCTAGCAATGACGTCGCAATCTTGTGTGTTTCTCTTATCATCAATTCGTTGTGTTTGAAAATGCTTGCCCTCACACCATATAGCATTGAACATAGTATACTACACCAAGACAAAATCAATTAAATAAGCAATCTAAATTGTTGAAAGCTCATAACTTATGCATAACATTCTATATACTGACCTTGCTCATGCATCCACTAGCATACTCCCATTCTTCCATTGTGATATACATCCCCTCGTCTCTCTCTGCTCTCTCCATTTCGTCAAGTAGCCAATCCACATGAATATCCTTTGGAAGTGCTTTTACATGCTAAGTGTATGGCACACGAGATCCGTGGTGTGTACGAAAAAGGGCCCTTTCTCCTTGTCTTCTTTCCTTTACATCCTTATATCTTGTCACCCATCTTTTCATCACATCACTATTAAGCATGCAATAGAGGTTGATATTATTAAGCAACTCCGTATTTATTACTTTGCTATGTCCTTTCCCTTGAGACATAATAGAGGTCATCCTTAGGTCTTCATCATCTCTCCATAGTCGTGGGAGAGATCTATCCACATTAACAAGAAACTCAGAAATATATACAAGTGACTCTTGTACCAACCAACCATCGACCATGCTACCTTCGGGTCTTGCATTTTGTCTCACAAAACCCTTCAAGGTCTTCATGAAGTGCTCGAGGAAGAACAACCATCGCGCATGTACAGTACCGCATATAGCAATCTCATCCATCAAATGCACTATGAGATGTAGTTGGCTTGTGAGAATAGAACGTGGAAATGTCTCCTATACTAAACAAACCACCTCCATTGACATAACTCGAGCATTCTCAAGCGTGGTGGGATCTATTTCCTTTGAGCTCACATACCTAGAAAGGAAAAAGTACACAATATTAGCAATATGAATACCTTGAATCGTGTAAAGTACCTCACAAGCTTGCCCATCTTGTAAATACAATATTCACATTTTGTATCCTGTAAAGTACCTCACAAGCTCACCCATCTTGTAAACACCTTCACGTCCTTTGATGCACTGCAAGAAATGCTAGTAGGTAGTATGAACTGAACACACAAGGAATGGTTGATTAGTTGCTTCTAATTCACTCACAAATTTGGAAGGAAAAAGACATTATGCACATAAAATACTTACTTGGAACATCTTGTGCCAATCATGAGATTTCAAGCCATATAATTGCTCTACATCTCTTTTCTTGCTCTTTGTAAAGGCCCCCTTTCAACACCTCATGCATCCAGTGGGAGTACAAACTGTAATGATAGCTCGCTTCACTGCGACCATCTCTAGCTTTAATAACCTCCACGGTGCACAAGGTAAAAAGACACGCCAATTTGGCCTCTCTTGTGGCCAAGCTTCATGCATCCTTTCTGTGGTGCGTAGATTCTCCCTTATGCCTGCGGAATCTTGTGTCCCATTCAAATGTTCCCAAATGGTAGACGCCACATTCTTGAAGATATGCATGGGATCAAGCAGGTGATTGATCTTGAGATGGGACCAATATGGTAAACAATAAAAGATAGAGTATCTAAACAAAAGCTGGTGTTAGCGGGCATTCTTTATTTCTAGCCAATATAGCACACAATAGTTACAAACCCTTATCGGCTCATGCTAAGTGGTGGAGGAGTCGTGGATCCATCCCAAATTCTCATCCAATCTCCCATAGTGAGTGACTGTGGGGGGACTTCATTCCAAGGGGCAACATATCTAGGATGATCAGGTGTGAGAAATCGATGGTGATTCTCATAGATGACCTTATTCAATGCATCTGCCCATGAGGCAACTAGCGAAGGACCACAAATAGGACATGCATGGTAACCTGATGTAGTGAAACCTGAACAATAGACGCAATTAAGAGTGCAAGGTGGGTTCAGGGTGCCACATCGATTGCCCACTCATAATTAAAGGTGGAATGCTTACCTGAACACTCGCCATAGCCTGGGAAGTCATGCATCGTCCACATCAAGACTGCTTTGCTGTTGATGTCTCGTGACAAGGGAGGCCTACTCACATCATGCACCTTGATACCTCTCCAAATAATCTCTAGCTCGTCAATCAAAGGCTCCAAATAAACATCAGGATTTTGTATTTTATGTTTCCTTGAAATTAGAAGGGATAACATAACAAGTCCTTTCTTAATCGCCATAGAGAGTGGAAGATTATAATTCAACAATATCACTGGCCATACACTGTAAGAGGTGCTTTTGAGACCAAATGGGTTCACACCATCCATACCCAATCCACGTCTCAAGCTCCTAGGTTCCTCCTTGAAGCTTGGCCATGTGTCTTCAATATGCTTCCACACAGAAGTGTCTGCAGGAGTTCTCCACTTGCCATCGGTTGATCGATGGAAGGAATGCCATGACATGAGCTCTGCAATGGATTTGCACTTGAACATATGTTGGATGCGAGGGATTATGGAAAAATGTCACAAAACCTTACGAGGCACATCCAAAGTTTTGAGATCTACTCTATATCTCGCCTCTCCACAAGTAGGACACGTCTAAAATGTACTTTAGACGTGTTGATAGATGCAACATATGCGGGTGTGGCACTGCATCCTTTATCAAATTACTCCGATTAGGAACCAGTCGGGAAATTTTGAGCATGGCTTTGATTGGTTTTTTTGGAGTTCTCTCCTCTAAGGACAAACTAATCTATGCTAATCTAGACTAGACTAACCGTCAAAACGAAGAAAAGCAAGAAATAATTTCTTTTCCATTGTTCTTTTTAATATGCTTAGGTTGCAAGTTAAAACCAAGAAATAATCTATTTTCCATTGTTCTTTTTAATATACTCAGGTTCCGAGTTTAAACAAGATAAAATTTTTATTTACAAAAACTAATTTACTTACAACTCATAAGAATTTAACATTCACATTAATAAGAAGTTAAAATCTTAACAAATTTAAATTTGACTTTATGAAAAATAATAAAAACTAAAAATTTCAATTGACTCCAAACTCTAAACCCTAACCCCTAACCCCAAAAACCTGAAACCCAAACCCTTTAAACCCTAAATCCTAAACCCTAAACTCCAAATCCTAAATCCTAAACCCTAAACCCAAACTCCCAAACCCTAAAGCCTAACCCCCAAATCCTAAAATCCTTAAAACCTAACCCCAAACCCTAAACCCTAAATCCAAACTCTAAACCCAAACCCTAAACCCTAAACCCTAACTCCCAACCCTAAACCCTAACCCCCAAACCCTAAACCTTAACCCTCAAACTCCTAAACCCTAAACCCAAACCCCCAAACCCTAAACCCTAAACCTAGATCTTAAACCCCAATCCCTAAACCCTGAACCCCAAAACCTAAACCCTAAATCCTATACCCTAACCCCCAAATACTAACACCCTAAACACTAATACCAAACCCGTAAACCCCTAACCCCAAGCCCTAAGCCCTAACTCCCAAACCCTAAACCCCCAATCCCCAAACCTTAAACCCAAACCCCAAAGCCTTTTTTAATTCAAATTAATATAACTTAAAACTAATAAGAATTTTTAATTCACATTCATAAGAAGTTTAAATTTTGACAAGGTAAATTTTTATTAGTTTGAATCACAAAATTTGAAATATAAATAAATTTAATTTAACTTAAAGTTTATGAAAAAATATAAAAATTTAAACATGAAATTAAGAAAATAGGACTTAAAATAAAAAGTTTAATATTTACGTAGAAGAATATATTAATTCTTCCTAAAAAGAAATAAATTAAACTAATAATATATAAATGTAAGTTAAACTACTTTTAAAATTTTCAAAAATGTGATAAATGTGAAATTATACTTTCTATATTCCAACACAAAATGCATTTTTTTCTACTATATTCCACAAATTTTAATTAAGAAATTAAACTAGTAAATTGAAAATGAAACTGAAACTCATTTTAAATTTTAAAAAAAAGAAAAAATTTTAATTCAAGTTTCCACAAGTTTGCCTTTTTGCACACGTTTGTCTTTTCACACTTTTCAAGTTTCCACACGTTTGTCTTTTCAAACACAAGGTTGTCTTTTCACACAATTTTCAAGTTTTACACATTTGTCTTTTCAAACACAAGGGTTCATAGTTTTAAAAAAGGCAGGAAATTTGAAATTCAAGTTTCCACACATTTCTCGTTTCAAACACCAAGGTCTATAGTTTTATTTGTTTAAGTTTCGACTAAATCACACACCAAGGTAGATAGTTTTGTTTGCAAGTTTCCACACGTTTACATTCTCCTTCACTCTATCTCCTCTAATATTCCTCATTGATCATAGCTCCCATAACCCTCCATCAAAACATCTCTCCTTTATCCCTCCTTGATCGTCGCCCACTCCTTTCTCCTCCTCATTGGTAAGATTTTCTATCTCTTTCATTCTTACTCTCTCTATCCCTCTCTCTCGTACTTTCTCTTGCTCCCTCCCTCTCTAAATTTTCATCTCTCGTCTATCTCTCTCGTCTCCTCTCTCCCTCTCTCTCTCTCTCTCTCTCTCTCTCTCTCTCTCTCTCGCGATCACTCTCTCTTACGCAAGTACACTTCTCTCTCTGGTCTCCCCTCTCCCTCTCTTTTTCTCTTTTCTCTCTCTCTCTCTCTCTCTCTCTTTCCTCTCCTTTTTATTTCCTCTCCCCTCTCCTCTCCATTTCCTCTCATCTTTATTTACTCTCTCTCCCCTCCTCTTCATTTCCTCTCTCTCTCTCCCCTCCTCTCCATTTCCTCTCTCTCTCTCGCATCACCTACTCTCTCACTTCACCTCTCTCTCATCTCTCTCTCTCCCTCTCTCTCTCTCTCATTCTCTCTCTCGCATGCGCTCTCTCTCTCCCACTCTTCTCTCTCTCTCTCTTTCTCTCTCTCTCTCTCTCTCTCTCTCTCTCTCTCTCTCTCTCTCACATTGCCGTGGCAGTGTGTCTCTCCTCTCTCTCTCTCTCTCTCTCTCTCTCTCTCTCTCTCTCTCTCTCTCTCTCTCTCTCCCCCCCTCCCACTCTCTCCTCTCTCTCTCTCTCTCTCCCGTGATGTCACGGTAGCGTGCCTCTCTCTCTCTGTCTCTCTCCCCCACTCTCTCCTCTCTCTCTCTCTCACGCGCACGTGCTGCCGCAGCAGTGTGCCTCTCTCTCCCACTCTCCTCTCTTTCTCTCTCTCATGTGCCCCTCTCTTTCTCCTCTCTCTCTCCCTCTCTCTCTCTCTCACGTGCATGCGCTACCACTGTAACGCGCCTCTCCCACTCTCTTCTTTCTCTCTTCCTCACGTGCGCTATCGTGGCAACGTGCCTCTCTCTCTCTCTCTCTCTCTCTCTCTCTCTCTCTCTCTCTCTCTCTCTCTCGCTCCTCTCTCTCTCTCTCTCTCTCCCACATGCCTCTCTTTCTCTCCTCTCTCTCTCTCTCTCTCTCTCTCTCTCGCATGCTGTCGTGGTAGAGGCCTCTCTCTCTCTCTCTCTCTCTCTCTATCTCTTGCCTTGCCGCGGCATCACGCCTCTCTTTCTCTCCTGTCTCTCTCTCCCACTCTCTCTCTCTCTCTCTCTCTGTCTCTCTCTCTCTCGCCTCTCTTTCTCTCCACTCTCTCTCTTTTCTCTCCTCTCTCTCTCTCCCACTCTCTCCTCTCTCTCTCTCTCCCTCGCCTCTCTTTCTCTCCTCTCTCTCTCTTTTTCTCCTCTCTCTCTTTTTCTCTAGCCAGTCTTTCTCTCCTCTCACTCTCGCACGCGTTGCCTCGACAGCCCGCCTCTCTCTCGCTCGCTCGCTCCCACTCTCTCCTCTCTCTCTCTCTTTCTTCTCTCTCTCTCTCTCTCTCGCTGCCGCGGCAGTGCGCCTCTCTCTCTCTCTCTCTCTCTCTCTCTCGCACGCTACTGTGACAGCGTGCCTCTCTCTCTCTCTCTCTCTCTCTCTCTCTCTCTCTCGTGTGCGTTGCCATTGCGTTGCCATGGCAACGTGCCTCTCTCTCCTCTCTCTCTCTCTATCTCTATCTCTCTCTCGCACATGCTATCATGATAGCGCACCTCTCTCTCTCTCTCACGCTGCTGCGGTAGCATGCCTCTCTCTCTCTCTCTCGTGCGTGATGCTGCAGTAGTGCACCTCTCTCTCTCCTCTCTCTCGCTCTCTCTCTCCCACTCTCTTCTCTCTCTCTCTCTCACTCTCTCTCTCTCTCTCTCTCTCTCTCTCTCTTACACTGCCGCGATAGCCTGTCTCTCTCTCTCTCTCTCTCTCTCTCTCTCTCTCTCTCTCTCTCTCTCCTCTTTCTCTCTTTTCTCTCCTCTCTCTCTCTTAAGCATTTCCGTGGCAACGTGCCTCTCTCTCTCTCTCTCTCTCTCTCTCTCTCGCTCCCCCTCTCTCTCTCGCACACGCACATGCACGCTGTGCCTCCCTCTCTCTCTCTCTCTGTCCCTCGCTCTCTCGTGTTCTCTCTCTCTCCCTTGCTCTCTCCCTCTGTCTCTCTCTCGTCCTTCTATATCATTATCTCCTCTCCCATTGGCCTCTCCATCTCATTATCTTCTCTCCCTCTCCCACCCACTCCCACTCCTACTCCCATCCTCCTACCTCCACCTCTCACTCCCACTCCCATCCTCCCACTCCCACTCCCGTCCTCCCACCCCCACCTCCCCCATTTCCACTCCCTATCCCACTCCCACACCCATCCTCTCACCCCCACCCCTCCCCCACCTCCCCCTTTTGCCACTCCCACTCCCATTCTCCCACCCCCACCTCCCCCATTCCCACTCCCTCTCCCACTCCCACTCTGATCCTCCCACCCCCAACCCACCCCCACCTCCCCCATTCCCACTCCCTCTCCCACTCTCACGCCCATCCTCCCACCCCCACCTCCCCCATTCCCACTCCCTCTCCCACTCCCACTCCCATCCTCCCACCCCACCCCTCCCACTCCCTCTCCCACTCCCACGCTGATCCTCCCACCCCCACCCCACCCCCACCTCCCCCATTCCCACTCGCTCTCCCACTCCCACTCCCATTCTCCCACCCCAACCCCCATGTCCCCCATTCCCACTCCCTCTCCCACTCCCACTCCCATCCTCCCACCCCCACCCCCACCCCCACCTCCCCCAATCCCACTCCCTCTCAAACTCCCATGCCCACCTCCCCTCTCCTACTCCCACTCCCACTTCCACACTCCCACTCTCCCTTTCTCCCACTCCCACCCTCCTACCTCCCACTGCCATCCCCACATTCCTACTATCAATTCCACTCCTACTTATGAATCCTAATTAAAACTATTACTTAAATAAATGATATTACTAAAAACACTCATAGGATTTAAGGTTTAGGGTTTGGTGGTTTGGGTTTAAGGTTTGGGGGTTAGGCTTTAGGGTTTAGGGTTTGAGAAAGATGTTGTCAATCAGAATGACCAACCTGGCTCCAGCGATCGAATGTAGAGCAAAAGCAATGCATGATCATCCCGATCCGAGAAGTCTATGGGCTTCAATAGAATGCAAGAAAAGGAGAGGTAGCCTAAGTGCAGAAGTCATTGCTACAGTGATGACATTTTGGCACGAAAATATGAGAGTTTCTCCAAATAGAAAGGACATCTATAAGAAGCAGATGGGATGAAAGGTGTTTGAGCAGCACATCATACACATGCTAGATACAACGCAGGTCAGTGGTGCCTAAACCAGCCCGCTGGTTGTTTGTGATTGAGATTTGGGATAGTTTACTTGTTTCTTTTCTTAAACTAGGCTTGGACTAAATATGATTGTCCTAAACCAGCCCAATGGTTGGAACATCATGCAACTGTATTAGTTGTTGTCTAGCCGATGGCATGATTGAGCAAAAATTAACAGCAATATATTGTTATTTTACTAAACCAGCCTGGTGGTTGGAACATCATGCAACCGTGGCTACTTTAGCTCAATCACTAGTTATGTGATTGTCCTGAACCAACGTGGTTGAACAGACATTAGTTAATGACCAGCCCGATGGTTGAAATTATTGTGTTTCTTAGTACTTAAATTTGTTAAATTTAATTTCCTGCTATTCAGGTCATATACCACTGTTAAATTGTGGAATTCAGAAATGAAAAGCAATATATTGTTATTTTCTAATGGTGAAATTCAGAAATTAAAAGAAATATACTTGTTATTGTCTAATATGTGAAGTTAAGACTGTCAGGCTAAACCATCCTGGTGGTTTGAAACTATGACATTGTCCTAAACCACCATCCCAGTGGCTGAAATTGTGACTGTCCTAAACATGTCCTAAACCAGCCTAGTGATTGAAATTGTGACTTTCCTAAACCATTGAAAATTGTTTTGCTTCATTATATACTTTAATTAGACTATGTTTTGTATTCTTTTAGTAGTAACAAAAAGGGGGCTCATTGTTCTATT
Source organism: Dipteris shenzhenensis (assembly GCF_047967505.1). Taxonomy (NCBI): domain Eukaryota; kingdom Viridiplantae; phylum Streptophyta; class Polypodiopsida; order Gleicheniales; family Dipteridaceae; genus Dipteris; species Dipteris shenzhenensis. Next base: position 31,358,134 of record NC_141601.1, on the reverse strand, counting down.
GTTCCCACATGTTGGGTCAACAGATGGAGTTGTATCTCAAATTTGTGGATCAAAATCCATACATTTCAATTGGGCAGAGGAGCTTTGAGCATTGTAAGCCCTGGTACATCGGGAAACTCAAAGACAGGAATGTTTGTTGTTGCAAAACACACATAGACTTTGACCTAGCCTGACAAGCTATGAATGACTTGAGATCTCGTCGTGTTGGAGCATTGCTCCATGGGGATCGATGCCCATGCCTCCCCAATGAATGTGCAGTCTGTAGGCCACATCAATCCTCATCATGTGTTGCAAGGGAGGGTAGGTTTTGTAGTCCGAGGTCTCTGTGGGAGCCAATGGTTTGTCTAAAGGGAGACCATGAGTGACACAGGATTGAACGCATTCGCAACACATGCAAGCATTGCAATTTAAAACTGAATAATAAGACATTCAATGTCTGTCCAAATGAAATGAGGGAAGACAACCACGTTGCTCTAAATTGGAGGAGATTTGAAAATGTCAATGTTGAAGGATCCAATAAAAAGAGATGGCTACTGTCATATAAAAGCACCCAGCCAAAAGAGCTTGTGGGTCACATGGTTCAATCCACCCCAAAATATGTGCTTCATAATTTCACGACCAGTTGGTAGGATAAGCAGTTCAGGATGTGCCTTGCCAATTTTCCCTATGACACTTGTATCTATCATAGATTTTTCAAAAAATTATTCTTTTCAAGAACAAGCAGATAACAATTCTTGTGCATATCACGTATAGTCATTTTCTTGATTCTTCCATGCTTAATACCAATCTGCTTGATGACTCACAGGAGTCCAGGTTAGTGCAATGCACTTACCATTTCTACATTCCAAATGATAGGGAACATGACACCCTATTTGTGCAGCATGCTTTTCTACTGCATTGGGAATGGGTGAAAAAGGAAAATCCCCATGCAAAAAATATAAAACATGACACCCTATTTGTGCAGCATGCTTTTCTAATGCATTGGGAATGGGTGAAAAAGGAAAATCCCCATGCAAAAAATATAAAACAACATTGGGTGTGGTCAGATGATGCTGCCTCTCAATTTAAATCAGCACGTGGATTCTACTTTGTCTCAAGGTTCAAATCCCTGATTGGTCTAAACATGATGTGGAATTTCTTTGGGTCTAGCCATGGCAAGTATGCCATACATTCACAGTAGGTGGATCGGTGTACAGAGTTTGGATCGGTGTACAAAGTTTTGGGGCTAGATTTTGTAATGGGCTCTTAGTTGTGTCTGCACTACACTTAAATAGGAAGAAAGTTCATTGAGCCTGACCTTCTCATTCTTCAGTCTCATGTTAGTTGTATAATCTAAATCTTTCGTCTCACATTAATTGTCTAATTGAAATTTTTCGTGGTACAATAGTTCACTAATCAAAATCTTTCAATCTCACATTGATGATCTAATCGAAATCTTTTGTCTCACATTATGTGTTAAATCAAAATCTTTCATCTCATTATTATGACCACGCTGGCATGGATCAAAGGACACTATCTAGTCACTTAGCTGAGAAAACATTGCCCAAGTAAACTCTAGAGAAGATTAACAATTCAATAGATTACACATAGATTACATAGATTACAATCTCAAATACTCCTTCCATGTATGTTGCTTCCTCTTTCCTTGATTTGAGCTTCTTGGTTATAGGCTCGACCCTTTTTGCTCCTTTTCGAAAGCCTGGCTGGTTCCTCCTTTCAGGCTCCTTTTCCTCATAGTCAAGTTCGGTCTTGGCCTTCTTCAATTTGAGCTCCTTGTCTTTAAGATCTTTTGCCCAAATTTCAAATTGAGCTGTAGCATCTACTTTCTCCTCATAGATAGCTATAGCAGGCAGGCACATTTGATCTCTCCATGGCCTGTGCAATGGCAAATGGCATTCTCTACATAGCGATTTTGTATGCACCCACACTCTAAAGCAAAAAACGTGCACAGGGTGATAGCATGCAGGCCATCAGATACAGCAGTCATCTATGATGGGGGTATGGCAGACCACGCATTTTGGACCCTGTTGCATAGTAAGATAGGCATCCGATTTAACTATCGTGGCCGTCAATACCACAGTCTTGCTCTGTACATGATGAAGTTGCTTCTTGATTCCTTCCTCCCTCATCCTAAGGCTGCGGATGTTCTCCTTCATCTCCTCCACTTTTTGCTCACTCTGTACAACAGCTTTATCAAAATCTCTCAACATCTATTGAACTTTCATAAATTCCTGAAAAACTTCTTCATGGGCGGTTTCCAAGACTTCCACTCTAGCTTGGAAATCTCACAGGGCGACGGACTACTTTTCATAATTATCAAAAGCCACGGTAAGCTTGGGCAAACATCTATTGTGATCTTCTTGCAGGGTATCGTAGCTTGCTCTTTGGACTTCCAACAGTGTTTTAAAAAAAACAACCCTCACCATGGCTACTGCAAATTTCTCCACTGCGGTGGCTGGAACTTGCTCCACCATGGTGGCTTCTCTCTGCATCCTTCTTGGCTTGGGGAGCTGCCTCATTGTCTTCTCCATCCCGGCTTCTCTCTAACTCATCCTTCCTGGCCTCGAAGCTCTCTCACAATTCCTGCATCACCTTTTTGGTTTCTGCATTCTCCCTTTTGAGCTCCTCCATCATCTATTCTTTTTCAATGTTCAATGAGTCCTGCATGTTGTAGAGCCATTTTGTAAAGACCCTCCTTTTCGGCTCTCTAATCTTCAAGGTCCTTTCGCATCTTTCAATAGCTCCTTGTCCACCATGTCCTTGTCATTTCTCACTTCTTCGAGCCTATCTCGGAGCTCCTTCATGCGCTTCTCTGCTTCTTCTCTTCTATGCCTTTCCATGTCCACCAATTTTGTGGCGGCCTCAGCTTGCTCTTGTGCCTACAAGGCCCTCGCTTGTGCCTTCTCTACCCCTGCACCTTCCCCGAGACTTTTCTCAAGTTGTGCTACCTTTGCTACATCGGTGGCTTTCTCTTGTAGAAAAGTCAACTTCTGAGACATTTGCTTCTCATATTGCTCAAAAATCCCTTTCAGGGTGGATGCCATCAGGTGCATTGCAACTCTAGCAGACTGAGATGACAATTGGGATTTGCCATCCATGCAATTCTTTAGGTTGGTTAACACACTCTTGGAGATCTCCCTTGAGAAAGATACATCACATCCTTTCAGTTGCTACTGCCTGAACCTGCCAGAACTTGCAGGTTCCTCTCGTATCAAGAAAGAAGTGAATTGTCTTCTTCAGTACTGTTGAGATATTGAGCTCCACTCGCGATATGCCAGGGTGACCGTTGTGTATTTATGTCACCGACTTGTTAGCTAGAGATGCAGTTGGTACACCGCCCACGAATAATAGCTGGATGACAGCTATCCTTATCTACTCTAGTTTGTGGCTCAGTTAGTATGCCACCTTAGTTAGTTGAGTTTGGTTTGAGACCCACATATAGGGTTCTTCTATTTTCTTTGTACTAGAGTTCTTTTGGCTTTCACAACTAAGAAGAGGAAAACTGTTTTCAGCCTCCACCTTTGTGTGTATTCCCCCATTGTGATTGTGAGAAAGCCTCAAGTGAGACTCCTTCCCTCTCTCAAGGAAAATGTAGCTCAAGCAGGTGCTACACAATGTGCAGAGAGAAAATATGAGCATCAATGACTACCACATGAAGGTGAAGAAAATTGCGGATGCACTTGCTTCCATTGGATCGCCAGTGGATGATGACGATTTAGTTTCTGTGACCTTGAATGGTCTAGGAAAGGATTATGCACAGTTCCGGACATCCATTGCCGTCCGTGAAAAATTTCCTGATTTTGAGGAGTTGATTGCTCTTCTAATTTTTGAAGAGCAGAGAAATGGTGGTGCATCTTCTTCAGCAGGAACTTCAAAAGAAACTGTCTTCTACTCAAATGCTGGCAGAGGTAGAGGCAGAGGTAGAGGAGGCCGATCTGCAGGCCGTGGTAGAAATCAGAATATGCAGCAAATGCAAGAAAACCAGTCCTATGCAGGAGGACGTGGTAACTCTAGAGGAAGGGGGAGCCAAAGAGGTCATGGTGGATGGCAGAGAGGCCAAAATGCAAACAGCAATGTTGAATGCTACTACTGTGGTAAAATGGGGCATATGGCTAAAGACTGCTACAAAAAGCAGAATGACATTATGAATGGAAAATTGCAGCAAGGCAATTATGCATCCTCTAATAGACAGGGTGATGACAGAAATGAGCATTTGTTTATGATGCAGCATATGACAAATTCTGTGACAAGTGCAGAAGAAAGCAATGATGTGGTATGTTGACTCAAGTGCGTCAAACCACATGACAGGTCATGCTGAATAGATGTAGGATGCAAGGAAAATGGAAAAACCAGGATTTGTGGAGACTGGTGATAATACTGCACATCCTATTGTGCAGATTGGCAAAATTCCTTTGTCTATGCAGGATGGGAAAAAGAAATACTTCTCTGATGTATTTCATGTCCCGAACATCACCAAGAACCTGGTTTCTGTTGGTCAGATGGTTGAGCAGGGCTTGCAAGTCAGATTTAATCCTCATGGATGCTTTGTTGAGGATATGAAAAATAATGGTCGCTTATAGCAAAAGGAAAGAAGAAGGGCAGGATGTTTACGTTGGATGCAGACATGCCTGAATTGAGTGCAGCAATGTTTGCACATGGGACCGGTGTAGTTGCAGATATTGATATCTGGCACAAACGCATTGGTCATGTTAATATACAGCGACTTAAATCAATGCAAGCCCAAAATATTGTTGCAGGATTGCCTAAATTCAAGGTTGCAGAAATGCACAAGGTTTGTGAAGCCTGTCAATTTGGGAAACAGGCAAGGAAACCATTTCCTAAGCATGTTCAAGAGAGTAAAAAGCCATTGGAATTAATCCACTCTGATGTGTGGACTACTAAAGCTGCATCTATTGGAGGCTGTCACTATTTTGTCACATTTATTGATGACTTCAGCAGAAAACTTTGGGTGTATTTTATGAAAAAGAAAAGTGAAGTGTTTGGGCACTTCAAAGCTTTTAAAGCTATGGTTGAAAAAGAAACAGGCCTGCAAATAAAATGCCTAAGGTCAGATGGAGGGGGAGAGTACCTCTCAAATGAGTTTGCAAGGTTCTTGCAGGAGCATGGTATAAAGCAGCAATATTCATGCAGTCATACCCCATAGCAAAATGGAATTGCAGAAAGGAAAAACAGGCATATTGGAGAGGTATCTCAGGCTATGCTAAATGAAAAAGATCTACCAGATTATTATTGGGCTTAAGTAGTTGCTACAGCAGTTTATATAATGAACAGGACTCCCACTGCAGCAATACATGGCATGATGCCAGAGGAGATGTATACTGGTAGGAAACCAGATATTTCTCATTTGAAAATTTTTGGTTGCATTGCCTATATCCATGTGCCAGATGAGTTGAGGTCCAAGTTGGATCCAAAATCTGAGAAGTGCATCTTTATTGGTTATTCTCTGCAGCAGAAAGGGTATAGATGCTATAACCCTTCTACACGTAAGTTCACAGTGAGCAGAGATGTTGTTTTTTATGAGATGAGTAGTTGGTATAAACCAGTAAATGTGATGATTGATGTAGATGCACAAAATGGTAATGCTGCACAGAATTCACAGCAACAATCACAAAACATCAGTGGACCTGGAGTGTCCTCTAGCAGTGGTTCACATACTTCACCATGGACAGACAGATTGAGATCAGGAGAATCTCCTCAAAGCAATGCAGAGAGTGGTATGCAGGTATCACGAAAAGGAAAAGAGAAGGTAGATCAGCCCATGTTTGATGTGAATGCAGGTCACTCTTATGTGGATGGTGAATCCAGTGGCTCAGAGCAGAGCATTGATGATGAGTTGGGTATTCCTTCTGTTGTTACACCTAGAATAAGGAAGACCAGGGATGTTTTGAGAGCACCTGGAAGTGAGCCTATTTTGCGTAGGTCTACCAGGGTTAGGTATCCTTTGGATAGGCTGAAATATGATGGATTTACAGCCATTCACTATGCCTATATGGTCAAACTGATACAGGAACCAGAACCCACTTCTTTTGAGCAAGCCATGGGAAATGAAAAATGGGAGAAAGCCATGGATGAAGAAATGGATGCCTTGGATGCTAATGCTACATGGGAATTGGTGCCTTTGCCTAAAGGCAAGAATGCAATTGGCTGTAAGTGGGTTTATAAGATCAAGCACAATGCAGATGGTTCTGTGAATAGATACAAGGCAAGATTAGTTGTCAAGGGATATGCACAGACATATGGCATTGATTATGAAGAAACTTTCAGCCCGATTGCAAGGATGGCAACCGTAAGAGCAGTCATTGCTATGGCTGCATCAAAGGGATGGTCTTTACATCAGATGGATGTAAAGAATGCCTTCTTGCATGGTGATTTGCAAGAAGAGGTCTTTATGGAGCAGCTAGCAAGTTATGTTCATGCTATTCATCCTGAGTTTGTTTGCAGGTTGAAGAAAGCCTTGTATGGTTTGAAGCAAGCACCTAGAGCATGGTCTGACAAGATAGGACAGTATCTTGTCACTATTGGCTTTCAGATTTCCAAGGCAGATTTCTCACTCTATGTGAGAAAAACAGAGAAAGGGATTATGCTACTTGTCATTTATGTTGATGATTTGATCATCACAGGTGATAGTGATGAAGATATCCTTCATGTGAAAATGCTATTGAAGCAGAAGTTTGAGATGAAGGATTTGGGAGAGCTGCGTTATTTCTTGGGCATTGAGGTGATTTGATCACCAACTGGGATACAGCTCTTGCAGAGGCAGTATGGATTGGACATGCTGTCCAAATATGGGATGACAGGCTGTAAGCCTATTTCAGTTCCTTTGGAGCAGAATGTGAAGCTGAGCACAGATGCAGGTGAGCTTCTGGAAGACCCTACTATGTACAGACACATAGTAGGAAGTTTGATTTACATGACTATTACCAGGCCAGATTTGAGCTATGCTGTTGGGTTGGTAAGTCAGTTTATGCAGGCTCCAAGGAAACCGCATTTGGATGCAGCTAGACGCATACTCAGGTATGTGAAGTCCACATTACAGTATGGACTATTTTATGAGGCTAGGGTTCAGATACAGTTGCATGGATACACTGATGCTGATTGGGCTGGTAGTATTTCTGATAGACGATCTACCAGTGGATATGTGTTCTCTTTTGGGAGTGCTGCAGTCACTTGGAGCAGCAAGAAACAGCCTACAGTTGCCTTGTCGAGCACAAAGGCTGAGTACAGGGGTGCAGCAATGGCTACGTTTGAGGTAGCTTGGTTGCATAAGCTACTCTATGATATGCATCAGATGGGCCAGTTTTCATTTATTGTGACAACATGAGCAGCATACACTTGGCAAAGAACCCAGTCTTTCATGCTAGAACAAAGCACATTGAGGTGCATTATCACTATGTGCAGGAGAAGGTTTTACTAGGCCTTATTGATCTAGTTTATGTCAGCACAGAGGATCAGGTAGCTGACATATTCATGAAAGCATTGGGCGCAGAGAAGCTGCGCAAGTTCAGAGACCTGCTTGGTGTGCAGGAATTGGGATTGAGCTCGAGGGGGAGTGTTGAGATATCGAGCTCCACTCACGATATGCCAGGGTGACCGTTGTGTATTTATGTCACCGACTTGTTAGCTAGAGATGCGGTTGGTACACCGCCCACGAATAATAGCTGGATGACAGCTATCCTTATCTACTCTAGTTTGTGGCTCAGTTAGTATGCCACCTTAGTTAGTTGAGTTTGGTTTGAGACCCACATATATGGTTCTTCTATTTTCTTTGTACTAGAGTTCTTTTCGCTTTCACAACTAAGAAGAGGAAAACTGTTTTCAGCCTCCACCTTTGTGTGTATTCCCCCATTGTGATTGTGAGAAAGCCTCAAGTGAGACTCCTTCCCTCTCTCCCACTATCTTCACAAGTACATCTTGGAGGTTTGTTGGCAAGCTCAAAATCTTGACTCCACCATCTTTACTAATCTGAGCATTGGGGTATACATCTAGAATATCATGTCTCTTCCACTGCTTCTCAAAAAGGTGTGCTTGAGTACTGCCTCTAGAAATTCCTAGAGCCTTTTCAATTAAGGCTTCATTGATGGTAATCTTGTGACCTTGATAGACTAGTTGCCCCTCCATGTTCACCTCCTACACCATCTTGGTGAAGTTTTGGAGAGCATTCGAATTGGGCTTATGAATAGCGAGAGAGGAGCTCCCATATGTCATGATTTCAAGATCAGGGGAGGAGGGGCTCTGGCACTATGCTGCAAAGGGGGAGGAAAGATTGTGTGAGGAGCTCCTGGACTATGCAAGGCCCATTATGAGAGGGGATAGAAGTTGCAGGAAGAGTGAAGGAAGAAAGAAATGGTCAAGAGGGATAGAAGATGAAGCAGTGAAGGAAATGGAATAGTGGACGCTTGAGATTGCAAGGGAGAACAAAACATTCAAGAGGGATATAAGAGGAAACGGTTAAGGGAATGGAATAGCCGACTACACTATCAAGATGAGAGCCAATGTGGTGATTGTAGCCCAACTACTGTCAAGGTGAGACCCACTGTGGTGGTTGGCCCAAATTTTGAAAATTTCAAGGCGGCAGTACTGACTTACATGGTAATGAATGATTAGAGGTGGTGGCGTCTAAGATTCCCAGCCAAGTTTGTGGTAGCGGCTAAGATCCAGCGGGCTGTCAATTAATTACCAGCCACCGCAGTGGCCCACAATTACTCAACTTCCAGTTACCACCACCGGGCTTGCATGCATGATTACTACGAGTGCAGTACATTATGGTAATGAGGGATTAGAGATTATTAGCCTTCATGATTTATTTTTGTGGGAATTACTGCCCGATGATGGTGGCTGTCATCAGCCACATTTATCATGGCTACGATTCCACTATGCCACCGCTCACCCACCACCGCGCTTTAGCATGCATGAACACTACGAGTGCAGTAAAAATTATCAGTCACCGAGCTCACATGCTCCAGTAGAGAACTAGAGTGCATGGTAATGAGTGATTAGACATGGTAATGAGAATTATTGCCCAGTGGTGGTGGCTCTCATTAACCACGTCTATCATGGCTAAGTTAATTACTAGCCATCGGAGTTGCACCACATGGCATGATTACCAGCCCGTCTGGGGGATTCCACCATGGTGGCTTGCAATTAATATGGATGGAACTCTAGGCCACCCACCTTCCAGATATAGCTTAATCTTTCCGAGCAATTGTATGTGCTTTCCCTACGGCCCCCCCTTGGTCTGGATGACAAAAGCCCTACTAGATGGGCGTAGAAATAGTTGCAATGGGATCAAAGCAGATGGCTTTTTATTTTGAAAGTTCCCACTGGTCATTCTAAAAGTCTTCCCAGGGGGTTAAACCAGTCTTTTTTCCCCTGCGCTACTTTTCTCCATGCTCCCTCCTCCAACTCTCATCACTGCATCTGCTCCCCCACTCATCTTCTGCTCACCCACTCATCTTCAGCATGCCTAGTTGGTCCCCCCCTTGATGCTCTATGATCCCATCAATATCTACCTTCTCATATAAGGTGATTGTGTTGCACTCACATGGAGTAGAAATGCTCGTACTAGTGGAGACCCTTCATTCCCATAGGCGAATCCCCACACATCTGAATGTCATCACCTTGGATAACATGCTCACAGAGGGCCTCTTTATGGCTGTGTTGTATGGGTTCCCCCTAGATGTCGATGAAGCCCTCAATATTTTCATAGCAGAGTACTCTTGACTTGCTGGGGGGGCCCTGGGGGGGCCATAATTTGAGTCCTGCTAGTGTGCATGGTCTTCGGCCTCTCCATCATATCCTGCTTTGGCTCCCTAAAAATTTTTAATGCAACAAGCTAGATTGGCGGAAAAGTAAGTTATACAAATTCCCTCTTGCTCAGACGAGGCTTTCAGCAATGGCTGGATGTAATCTTTTGGGCAAGCTCGACAATCTTTTGGCTCACTGGATGTAATGTTTTTGTCTCTAAGGCATTTATGTAATCTCTTTTTGTTCAATTTGAGGCTCTTAGTATGCACTGTTGTTAACTTTTATATTTGTATTTGAATGGTTATGGCCGCTCCCTGTAATCTTTTGTTTAAGGCTCTCAGCAATTGCCGAGTTTTTATAAATGTAAGATCCTCTGTTCAATTTTTGCTCGGTATAGGTTGATAATTTTTATATAACCTGTTATTGGACATAAATGTACATTGTAATATCTTTTGCTCAATTTTCACTAGATAAATTGTAATTTTGCCATCATTTATATTTATTGCAACGACTAAAATACCAAGAAAGGACTACAATTTCCTTGGTTTATGACCAAAATAGCGCTAAAATAACTCCAACAACCCCACCATTGTGGTTGCATGGAGATACATCTAGAAAAATACAATTAAACTTTCAAAAAATGCAATTGATGATATGGCCCTTGAGGGGTCCCCTTTAGGGGCAAGGGCCATATCGACATGCCATTTTTGTCAAGTGGCATCCTGGATATTGTATTATGCACGTAGATATGGCCCTTGCCCCTGAAGGAGACCCCTCAAGGGCCATATCGTTAATTGCATTTTCCTTACGGAATACATTTTCCTTGGTACACAAATATATTACTCCAATAACCAGCGTGGTGGCTTTCATAGATCTCCTCCCGTGATACGTAAGAATACATAATGGGGCTATAACTCCAAGAACCAGCACGGTGGTCTCACCAAGACAACCTTGAATTCTAAGCGATGATAGGTGGTCATGCCAGAGACTGCGCTAAGGTGATGCTCATAATGATAGATTGTGTCTCATTATTATGCCCAAAACCAACGCGATGGTCTCTCTAAGCCAACCTATTATTTTACATGGGCTGTCGGCCAAGAAGCGGCAAAAGGTTGCATGATGATAGGTGGTTAGGCCAGAGACTTTATGCTGTGGCGGTGTTCAGAATGATAGATTGCATCTAATTATTACAGCAACAACCAGCACGATGGTCTCTCCAAGCCAACCTTCAATTTTAATGATCTGCATGGGTGCGTGCCCAGTGACAGGTGGAAAAGGTGTAGCAAAAGGCTACATGATAATAAGTGATCAGGCGGTGTAGGCCAGAGACTGCACTGCGTGAAGTAGTGCAAAGATGCCATGTGTCGAGCTATGCGGTGTTCTGAACAAATAGATTGCGTCTCATTATTACGCCAGTGCACCTTCATGACATCAGAAAAATTTCCAACGAGAGCACAGGTCCATGCAAAATTCAAATATTCACCCAGAAGTGCATCGCATCATGGCCCCAAAATGGCCCCGAAAATAGTTATGTGATTGGCCACACCCAAGCTAGCTTTGACCCTGTTCATCTCTAATACCCATCCACAAGATAGAGACATCCTTCCTTTGGAAAGCATCTATGTGGAGATTATTCTTATATAATATATGGAGGAGTATTTGAAATGAAAATATATATTTCTTATCTATATCCAAGCTTTGAATCTAAGCTCACTATTATCCCAAAGCTAACCCAAACTTGGAGTCCTTTTTTAAACAAGACATTGGCTCTTATAAAATCTTAATTATCAAAAGGTTTGTTCTTGAAATAGTAAAAACCCACATAGAATCAATGCACTTGAATGAGCACCCAAATGGGAATAATCATTCCTTTTCTGTAGATTAATTTTTTGTTTTTACTAGCATAAAAACAATGCTAGAGTAACCTTCATATATAGGAATCCCTTTGGATCTCAATATTCTAGGTCGCAAAATCTTGATAAGAGTAGATAACCTTCCATTTGAGGGCCCTTGGAGGTTTGATTGCGGAGAAATACCTTAGAAGGAGCTAAGATCTTGAAGAGTTAGGATTCAAGATAGCCATTAGGGAAGATTTGTGATCTCAAAAGGGACTCATCATTCCGCTGATGAAAGAGAGAATTCCATTCATGTGAGATATTTTTCCATCCATATTTACATTCATTGCTTGAGTGCTTATGATAATTTCAAGTGAGAAAGAGAGAGAGATTTCATTCTTGTAAGCGAGAGATAGTATCGAATTCTTCTTGTGGAAGAATTCTTGTTCCTTCCATTCCTTAACTGAGAGAGATATAGGGAGAGATCTGCTCTTTTGAGAGAAACGAGTGAAAGAGAGAGAGAGAGAGAGAGAGAAAGAGTTCTCTCTATTCTTCTTCATATCAGCCTTGAAGCTCCAAACGACAAGCGACAGAGCTCCACACCTTCAAGAGCCATCAAAGCCTCAACAAAGATAGTCTCAAGGCTTCACACCCGACTCGACTTCTGAACATATTAGCAGCACTTCCCAACGTATTAGCAACAAGCGGCTGCTCTCCTATGCATCAAGCAATTGCAAAACTACCGATGGCTCCAAGGCTCCCAAGGCTCTATTTCTACATGCCTACGTAGCAACGAGTCTCCCTACACGAATGACTACCCACCGACAAGGGCAACGCCAAGCTCCTTCGCCATCAGCTCCAACCAACAATGAACAACAGCAACATACTTGAGCTTCAAAAGCTCTTGGCTATAGCTTGTCCACTGGATGATGACATTCCGCTCCAAGCGCCTGCTCTAAGCTATCCGCTGGCCCTGCTCTCCATATGCCTCGATGTCCCTATCATCATCAAATGACACAACCTTTGCAGACAACCTCCAGCAATAGCTCACCATGAATGCCATACGGGCCTCCAAGCTTCTCCATCACGGGTGGCTCCAAGAAGGCTTCTACCAATGCGCCTCCAGAACAAACACCTGCTACCACAAACATGAAGCCAACAAAGGCCGAGCTCCTATGAGCCTCCACAATGCCATAGCTATCCACAACAGTCTGTGCTGCACCAAATAGCTCTACATCCTATGCTCAACCGATGCTTCTCCAGCCACGCCATAGTTCTAGGATACAACAGTGCCCGTGTACCAAGGCACATCCATAGTGCCAGTGCCATCAATGAGCTGACGGCCCCTTTGAGTGCTTCATCAATGACCATACATGTAGTCGACCGACCAGCAATGCCTCTAGTGGATGAACTTTCATAGATTCTGTCGATATCTTTGGGATTCTTATCCCAACACGTGGCATCAACCTTACCATTAGGGGTGGTCAAATGCTCAACAAGTGGCACCTTATCATGCCACATCACCATTAGGCACATGTGTGCCATGTCATCCTTCGCTAACACATGGCAGCCGACTACCACATCAGCCTTATTCTCTCCAAGTGCCACATCATCAAGGCACCCTATCTACCATGTTTGCCACATCAACAAGGCCATGTCATCTTACCAGCTCATCAACCACGTCAACAGGTCTAGTCAAAGTCAATGCCACATCAGCATTGCCAAATCATCAAATCCATATCGTCAGTGCCACATCACCAGCTTGCCAACTCATCAATCCAATCAGCTACCACCTCATCAGCACCACGTGGCACTCTGACCCTCTGTAGGCATAGTTATCACTCTGCAGGCACACAGTGCACCTTGCATGTGCACACAGGTGATACCTCATCACTACTCCACAGGAACAATCCTTGCTAGGAACAATCACTACATGTGACCCCCTAACTACCACATCATCATTGAGCACATTTGCACTCCTTTTGCCCCTCCACCTAGATCAAAAGTCATATCTCTTGATCCAAGAAGAATTTGAGGGTGCTTCAAAATAAAAAATCGATCAATTTTTTGTGCTCTACATGTTTGTCACATCACGCACACATTTCAGCACAAGTATCACTCACTTTTGAGCCTCGCCAACAAAACCACTTCCTACATGCACATCAGCCTCTACATCGATGCATTTGACCCAACACATAAAAAGAACCAAAGAAAAGGAACTATTTGTTGTTCTTTCATCGATCGACAATTGGTATAGATTAATATTAGAGTAGACTACATCACCATAGAGCGGACGCTTTGAATCTCCCCAAGTTGCCAATATAAACCATGCCTAAAATTCCCGACTAGTACCTACTCCAAGTTAGTTCCTATGCTCACATATGGTTTCACGTCATCACATTACCTAAAACTTGACATTCATCAGTTCAGTGAGCAGACTTCAGAGTGTTCAAAGGCATTGCCGATTGTTTAGTGGGCAGATAGCACATGATTCGATTTCACACACACTCCCATCATTGTAAAGCCTATTCAGCTTTTTAACGACATCGTGCACATCATTTCAGCCTTGTAATGCCTCTTGGCTATTCTTGGCATCATTTGCCACAATCCTTGTAATTTAGATCAGATTATATATATTGCAGTTCTATCTTCAACGACATTTCAAATTTCACTTGCCATAATTAGTGTTTTGTAGTTGATTCAGACAATGATTTTCACGACACTTTGAGTACATTTCTTGCACTATGTCTACGACTAGCAACCTCAATCTGCACGCATGTGCTAAGCTAGACAACTCCAATTATGGCATGTGGAAATACCGAATGGAGACCATTCTTTTCCTTCAGGACAAATGAGAGTATGTCAATGGATCTACACCTAGACCATTGGATGATCCAGCCAGCAATTGCTCTACTCCACCTATTGTCACAGCACTAGCAATGGGATCTACAGTGGGATCTATAGCTATACAAACAATTTCTACACCTGTAGCAAATCCTACCATTGCCCGAGCTCAAGCAGAATAGGATAAGAAAGACAAGTATGCATATCATCTGATCAAGGAAAATGTGCAAGATGTCATGCTAAGACAACTCAACACAGTCAAGACATCAACAGAAGCATGGGATATGTTCGCAACTCTCTACGAGTCTAAGAACACTTCCAAGATTCTCACACTATGAAACCAAATCAACCAAAGTTTTGCAACAGCAGCGAAACCGATCATGCTTATGTACTCCGGATCAAAGACTACAACAATCAACTCACAGCAGTAGCATGAGAGACTATGAACCCACATAAATGGTTCAAGTCATCCTGAATGGGAGAGGAATATGAGAATCTAGTCTAGAGTATTGCCATTGTGACTCCGAAAATTGATATTTTTAATTTGGCATTGGTATTGTTTTTCTCTATGTTTGATAAGAGTTTGAGTATCAAGTGATAGCCTAGCGACTCTCACTTATTTCTATTTTCTAAGATATTGTATGGGATTGAGAGGATGAGTGGAACGGATGATTGTAAATACCATAGGTATGAATTATAAATACCTTGGTATGGGGTGAGAGTTATTTGTGTATGGGATATTATGGAGTTTTTAGAAAATAGGAAGAGTGAGTCATATAAAGAGGTGGGCTCATGTCCATGTGTTCCAATAATATAAGAGAGGCCACATGCCAAGTGTGTGGAAGGCATGTGGAGGAATGTGAAGTCAAGAGGAATCCTTATAGAATTCCTATGTGGAATAAGGAGGATGTGGACATGTGGAAAAGAGAGGGTCCCTATGGGCTCCATGTGGGGAGACTCTTGACTTTCTCAATATTTTAAGAGTCTTGAGCATCTTGTGATGGGACACATGGCAAGAGTAGCCAAAAAGGACATGGATGGTGACATACGGGCTTATGTGATCGAGAATCTACAGGCAGCAATTGTAAATGGGTGAAGGAGGGTGATAAAATCTCTATAAAAGGAGACCTCCTCTCCCTTGTTCATCAATCTCTTCCACCATTAGGCCTCATGTTGCTGTAGCTCTAGTCTCCTCAAGCCTCTTCCATGAGCCTTCTCTCCCTCTTGTAGATATTCTCTTATGTAGACTCTTGAGTCCATCTCTCTCTAGTTTATTCTCTCTCTATGAGTAGTCTTGGAGCTTCCGCTCCCTCTTGTATGTATGAAACCTCTTCTTCTCCCTTTTGGTTATAGTGTTTTGGGTTGCATTGGAGTGGATTCTCACTCTATTGGTAATGAGGGTCACTTTAGGTTCTCTCTCTTGAGTGTCTCTTCCCTTTTCTTTCTTTCAAAGCCTTAAAAGTTCTTTCTATTCGGCCGCTCACTCTGCACACATGGTCCATTTGTTTCCCAAGCCACCATGCAAACTTCTTCCCCTCTTTTAGGTGAAATCTATGAGGGGTGGATCGTTGATGAAGGTGGAGTCTTGAGGGAGCATCCTGCTCAGGCGAAATTAGCATGGGTGGAGGGCAGTTTCAGTTTGACCCCCTGTTAGTGCTTTGCTCATAACTTTCTGCTCGATAGTCCGATTTTAATGAAATTTATATCAACGCAAAGCTCTCTTTAAGCCACATGTTTTTGATGTGATCAGATCTTGAATCAAATATTGCTCCAAAAAGTTATATAGGTGCATGAAGTTTATTACGCCCAACTTCATGTCACACCATTCAACGGCAAATTCCAACATTGGAAGAACTTCAGTCAAATGTTACTTGCTGAACAACTCAGTACTCGAGCCATTCAAGCATGCAAAGGTCATTCTAATGATCTGGCATTCACAGCTTCAGACAAAAGCAGAGGCAAAGGTAAATCATTCTAGCGAAGTAGTCATCATCAGCAACAAAATCAGCATCAAAGTCATCATCAACATTAGCATCATCCTCAGCGACATCAAAATCAACAAAGAGGAAATCATTCCAATCAAGGAAGATTCCAAGGACAAGGGAATGCATTCACCAACATGTCAAACATCTAGTGCAACTACTATCATAAGTTTGGACACTATGAAAGAGATTGCCGCAAAAAGCAGTACGACCAAGGCGGTCAATCCAACAGTAATCAAGGGAATTTTCAGAACGGCAGAGGAAATCATCATGGTGGACATTCTAGTCACAGTCATTTTGCAAATGAACATGGTAATATGTTTCTTGCAAACGAGGAAATGCAGCAAACTGATACAGTGTACCTAGACACTGATTTTAATACAAAGAGGACTTTAGCTATCAAGTCGACCAAGCAGATCAGGATCCTTGGTATATTGACAATAGTGCATCATCTCACATGACAAATCATCAAGAATGGTTCACAGAGATGAAACCATTAGAAGGTCATAATAATGTCATTTACACAGTAGATAATACCCCGAATCTAGTTGAAGGGACAAGTGTTATCCCTATGAACAATTTCACTGGTACAAAAGGATTGGTGAAATTGAGAGGATGAGTGGAATGGATCATTGTAAATACCATGTGTATGAATGATAAATATGTTGGTATGGGGTGAGAGTTATTTGTGTATGGGATATTATGGGGTTTTTTAGAAAATAGGAAGAGTGAGTCATATAAAGATGTGTGTCTCATGTCCATGTGTTCCAATACTATAAGAGAGATCACATGCCAAGTGTGTAGAAGGCATGTGGAGGAGTGTGGAGTCAAGAGGAATCCTTCTAGAATTCCTATGTGGAATAAGAAGGATGCGGACATATGGAAAAGAGAGGGTCCCTATGGGCTCCATGTGGGGAGACTCTTGACCTTCTCAATATTTTAAGAGTCTTAAAGTTCTTTCTATTTGGACGCTCATTACACACACATGGTCCATCCATTTCCCGAGCCACCAAGGGAGTTACTTACCCTCTTCTAGGCAAAATCTATGAGTGGTGGATCATTGATGAAGGTGGATTCTTGAGGGAGCATCCTGCTCGGGCAAAATTAGCATGGGTTGAGGGTGGTTTTTATGATAGTTGGACCCTCTATTAGTATTTTGCTCATAACTTTCCGCTCGATAGTCCGATTTTGATGAAACTTATATCAGCGTGAAGCTCTATTCAAGGGCATGTCGCTATGTGATTAGACCATAAATCAAATACTATAGCAAAAAGTTATGAGTCTTTGTGTTTGATAGTCTATTTTCATGATAGTTTTTACCCCCGTCTAGTAACCTGTCCATAACTTTCTGGCCGCTTCTTTGTTTCTTACGAAATGTATATTAGCACAAAGCCCATCTTAAGGTGCATCTCTATATGTGTTTGAATGTCTCTAGTGAAAGTTATAGGCCTCTATGTCTAATGATAGATTGCAGAGAGTGTTTTGAGCTAATTGTAAAGGTATCTATGAAGGAGGTGCAATGTTTCCCTAGAACCTATCCATCCGACCCAATCAACCCCTTCAAACTCCTTGATATATATCAGTTCATGTCATGTTGAGCTGTAAGATCTTGTTTCAATAATGTATCGCTCTTCTCTTTGGTGCAGACCGGCTTGCTGAGATTATGGCCTCCGTTGATCCTTTTCTTCTCCCTATGCTTGAGTACAACATCACTTGGGATGTTACCATCTTCATTCTCATGTAAGGGAGGAAAGTATGGTGTGGTCTCTTGGTATAAAAGCTTCTTTTTAATGTCCCTTTCCCAGTGATAAATATCTCTATCACTCAATTCGAAAGAAATAGGAAGTGAAGAGGTGCATGAAGTTTATTACCCCCAACTTCATGTCACAGTGTGTAATGGGCTGGAAAAATATGCGGTGTTTTCATATGTGAAATTTGGTTCAAACTGGGTTCAATTTTGTTGCCAAATGACTAAGTTAAGGTCCTTCAAAGTTGGGGTCAATTTTAGGGTTTTGAGGGGTCTTTAGATTTGAAGTCTAAGTATGAATGGACCCTAGACTTAAGGAAACTAAACTAGGTTTATTTAGTCTACCTACTCGATTAATCTAACTAACCTAACTATCCAATTAGTCTGGTTGACTAGTTAACTTCACCTAATCGATTAATCTAACTAAGCACTTAGTCTAACTATTAGTTAGTCCAACCAGTTAGCTTAACATACCCCAGTTAACCTAACCTAACCTAAGTAACTAACCCAAGATTGATGAGTGGGGTTGGGTTAGTGTTACGGTTAGTTTTTTTTTTGGGTTAGTTCTCCCTTAAGGACTACTTCCTTCCCCCCATGAGCTCTCCTTCCCCCCCTTGTGGGCTCTCCCTCCCCTCGATGTGTTGCCTACCCCCTCCTCCCTATCTCTGCCTCCTCTCCTTCCAACCTCCCTACCCCCTCCTCTGCCTCCTCCTTCCCCTATCTCTACTTCTACTCCCTATCCTACCTCCTCCCTTCCTCCTCCTCCTCTCCCTACCCCGCCCCCTCCCTATCTCCCCTTCACCTCCTTTCTCCCCCCTCCTACCTTGACCCCCTACCTATCAATATATGGATTCATGTGCCAATCACAAGAATAATATCTATCTATTACTTTGGCAATCCAAGAAACCTAAGGTAACTAGAAATTGTGGCACAAGGTGCTTGGACTTCATGTCCCCACACAATGATACATGTACTAAGGATAACAAAAACCAAATAAAAGACCAAGTAAATTGGGATTCACTATAATCAAAGCTAAGTGATCCATACAAGGTATGATAGAGCAAGAGAAATCCCCTCTCATATATGGTGACTTCCTAAATGTGGTCCCCATATATGAGCTCCTTTGGCTAGAACAAAATAATCACCTTCTAATATTGTTAACTCTGTGTCAACATGGACTCAAGTAGCATAGAATGTGTGTGTGGAGGAGTGGCAAAGCTCCACTTCTTGTACTTGCATAAGGCTAGGAATAACCTCTCTTAGGAATCATACATGCATGTTCTACATGCAAGTTCCACATATGATTCCTACATCTACTTTCTACATGTAACTCCTACATGCACATCTCCTACATGCATGTTCTACATGCAACTTCTACATGTAACTTCTACATGTGCATGTTCTATATGCAGAGAGAGAAATCCTTACAATTCATACATACAGAGAGAGAAGCTCTCCAACTTGTATTAATATCCCATGGTGGAATGAAGCCCACACTCTTTGGGGCATTGTGTTGAGTTCTATTTTAGTGTTCTATGCAATTGTCTCCAAGTGTATAAATATCCCATGATGGAATTGTTAGATATCAATGCTCCACTCTCATGTAACTACGCGGGAACCAGCTAACTCTACTTGTAAGCCCCCCATATGAGGAGAAGGCATTTGAGTAGCTCGATTATCCGGTAGGTCCTGGTTTGGACACCAGATGGGGGCCATGTGTGGCCTGATGGCTGGACGGCTTCAGATAGAGTTGGCACACTGCCAACTAGGCTACATGCAAGTGTGGGAAGGCATCCCTTGACTGACCGCACTGAGGGTAGATGGAGCATTTCTCGGGGCAGCCCACTCTCGGGTTGTGGGGCCTGTTTGGAGCCTCAGATGATCCGGATGGCTGTGGGCCAAACGGAGACCATGGGTGAGTTGCTCTGTTTTGCACACCGGTTCTATCATATGGTCGGTGGCCTATTTCGAGACCGACCCCCAGTCGACCATTTTGGGCGGACTGGGTCAGCCACCCAATTGAGCCTAACCGACTATGACTGGTGGCTATATAAGAGCAAGTCCGTGAAGCCCATTTCATCACTGGCTACAGCAACCCTTATTCCTTAGCATTCAGCCTCTGTCTTCTACTGTTTCCAGCACACCATCGAAGCTTCTTTCACAGGAGCGCACGGCTAGGAGGCAGCGCCATCTATTGTATCAGTTCTAAAGTAATCAAAATTTTTATTCTCCATACTATCTTGTTTTCTCTCTTGCGTACGAGATCCTGTTATCTGTTGAGCACAGACGTTGTATTATTTTCTTACATGGTATCAAAGCCTGGACTCTAGCAAGAAGATTTGGTAGTGTGTTTCTGTTTGTGAGCAGATTGTGAGAGATGGCCAAGTCCGCAAGACTGCGAATCCCACCATTCGGCAAAAGCGGAAAGTTGGACGGCTCTAACTATCCTCTCTGGAAGTTCAAGATGAAGACCATCCTAAGTGCATATGAGCTTTGGGGCACTGCTACTGGGGTGGACGTGAGGCCGATTCCGAGACCGGATCCAGCCAATGCAGGAAACAGATAGTACCAATTGCGGATGAGATTCTCGCGTGGACAAGAAGAAATGCAGATGCGCTGTGTTCTATTGTCTACAGTGTTAGTGATTCTGTCATGGCGTTAATTCAACATGTCACCACAGCGGAGGAGGCATGGACGGTCTTGAAAAATCAATATGAGACCACGAATCAGACGCGGATTCAGAATTTGGAGACTCAACTTGCGAATGAGAAGTTATCTGAGTCTGAAGTGGCAGAGAAGTTCATCACCAGGGTGAAGAATTTGTGCGATCAGATGACTGCGATTGGCATCACCATCACCAACGAGAATCTAGCACGAAGGTGCATACGGATTCTCCCACCAAAGTACGACGGTCTTGTTATGGCGTTGAACACGTAGAATAGAAATTCACCCCTCAACTTTGAAGATTTCACTGCGATGCTTCTAGAGGAGGAGATGCGTCAAAAGACGAGGACTAGAGAAGATTCGGCTTTCTGCACCGGATCAAACAAAGGTAAGGGTAAGGACTCTGGTAACCCATCTTCTTCTGATGATAAAAAGAGAAAGAAGAAGATCAAGTGCTTCTATTGCAACAAGGCAGGGCACAAGCAGAATGAGTACCGAAAGTAGATTGCAGATGAGAAGAACGGAGTAAAGAAAGAGTCCAGCAACAGTGCGCAGGCAATACCAATAGAACTGTTCATAGCAATTGAGGAGATTTGCATGGATGCAGTTCATGTACCGGCAAATGAACCTTGGATCATTGACAGTGGTGCATCGCGCCACATGACTAGTCGGAAGGATTGGTATACCTCTCTACAGCCGGTAGGGAATGACATCATGGTAGCAGTCGGCAATGATGCAAAATGTCCAGCAAAAGGAAAAGGTATGATTGCTCTCAAGTCAAATGGAGTTGTAAAACAGTTGTCCGATGTTCTTTATGTGCCAGATATCAAGATGAACTTGTTGTCCATTTCTGTGATCACAGATCGGGACCTCAAAGTTCAATTCGATAAGAATGGTGCACAGATCCTGGATCTTCAAGGTAAGGTCATTGGTAAAGGTACACGGCACAACAACATTTACGAACTCTCAGCTTTCAGTGCTCGAGCGGATGTGAAGAACACTAAGTTGTGGCATGAGAGGTTTGGTCATCTAAACCTTAGTTCTTTGAAGGAGATGCATAAAAGTGGAATGATTACAGACCTACCAAAAATTTCAGATCTGCCCGATGTATGTGAAGCTTGCATGATGGGCAAGCAGCATCGGCAGCCCTTTCCTAAAGAGGCCAGTAGAGCAAAGGCTCCTCTAGAGCTCGTTTACACGGACCTCTACAGAAAGATGGAGATGGAAGCTTTGGGTGGTTCCTTCTACTTCATGACGCTGATTGATGACTACAGTAGAAGGATATGGATATACTTCTTGAAGATGAAAGATGAGGCTTTCAGTAGGTTCAAGGAATGGCATGTAATGGTCGAGAAAGAATCGGGGAGGAAGGTGAAGAAGCTGAGATCAGACAGAGGTGGAGAGTTCACATCGACTGAATTTGAAAGTTACTGCAAAAGTCACGGAATCAAGAGGCAGAAACCCACGCCACATACATCACAGCAAAATGGAGTAGCAGAATGCAAGATGCGCGTCATCTGCAAAATGGGCCAGAGTATGATGAAAGGGAAAGATTTTCCAAAGACTTTCTTGGCTGAAGCATGTAACACTGCAGTTTACATCCTCAATCCTAGCTACACGAAGGTGTGAACGGCGGGATGACTCCACTGCAAGCCTTTTTTGGTAAGAAACCTTCAGCTGCACATTTCAGAGTTTTTGGATGTGACTGTTTTGTGCATGTCCCTGATGCTACCAGGACCAAATGGGAACCGAAGAGCTGGAAGTGTATTTTCTTGGACTACAGTGAAGAGGCGAAGGGTTACCATCTCTATAACCCTGTTACCAAGAAGGTAATTGTAAGTCGCGATGTGGTCTTCTCAGAATAGCCACATCAATTGGAGGAGGATGCTTCCTTCCCAGACAACCAGGACCAGGGTATCCATCCAATACCGCCACCAACAGCAGACCAAACTCCCCCAACGGTGCTTGGGAGGATTCAATACAAAGAAGATGAAGAAGAGCCTGCAGAACCACAACGGCAACGGCCATTCCCGAAGTGGGTAAAGCAGCTTTTGGACAACAGAGAACCTCCAACCATTGAGGAGGAACCATCCGAACACCGCCGGTCCAAGAGATTAGAGGAGCAAAGAAGGGCGCAGGAACACTTCGTCAACTATGCTTTGATGACAGAAGTGATCCGTGCTGATGAACCCAAGTGTCTTGAAGAGGCACAGGGCGATGATAGGTGGATGGAGGCTATGCAGTCGGACTATGGCTCCATAATGAAGAACAACACTTGGGACCTTGTGGATCGACCACCAAAGCGCAAGGTAATCGGAACCAAGTGGGTGTACAAGATCAAGTACAAGTTCAACGGCACGTTGGATAAGTACAAGGCTCGGCTCGTGGCAAAAGGATTTGCACAGTGTTTTGGCTTTAGCTGCCCAGGGAAGTTGGCCCGTGTTTTAGATGGATGTGAAATCCGCCTTTCTGAATGGAGATCTCAAGGAGGAGGTATACGTGGAACAACCACCAAGTTTTGAGATCCTCGGTTCAAAAGGTAAAGTCTGCAAACTGAAGAAGGCACTTTACGAGCTGAAACACGCCCCACGAGCATGGTACCAGTGAATTGATGCCTACTTTTTGCAAACCGGGTTCAAGAGGAGCCCATCTGATGCAAATTTGTATATCTTCAGAGAAGGAGGAAGGTGTATGATCGTGGTCCTTTATGTGGACGACCTTGTCATAACAGGGAACCATGAAGAGAAGATCTCGCAGATGAAGCATTTTCTAGGAAGAGAGTTTGAAATGACAGACCTCGGACTCATGCATTTTTGTTTGGGGATTGAAGTTTGGCAGGAGCCAAAATAGATCTTCATTTCACAGCTGAAGTATGTTGGAGAGATACTGAAGGCATTTGGCATGGCTAACTGCAAAACAGTTGGTACCGCTATGGAGGTTGACGCGAAGCTCTCAAACGAGGATTCATCACCACTGGTGGACGAAGCGAAGTACAGAAGACTTGTGGGCAGCTTGATTTACCTGTGCAACACACGGTCGGACATCAATTTTGCGACTGGTGTACTAAGTAGGTTTTCCAATAAGCCTCGGGAGAACCATTGGATGGCAGGGATGCGGGTGCTGAAATACATCAAAGGCACACTTGATTATGGCATCACCTATACCAAGGGCGACATCTTGACCCGATTCTGTGACTCGGATTGGGTAGGAGACGTGGACAGCAGGAGATCAGTGACAGGGTGCTATTTCTCACTTGGATTTGGAGTTGTGTCATGGGTCACCAAGAAGCAACCCATAGTTGCTCTTTCTTCTATTGAGGCCGAGTACAAATCTGCATGCTTTGCTTCTTGTGAGGCAGTGTGGTTGAGGAGGATTTTGGGGGACATGGGTGTAGTGCAGAACAAGCCTACGCAGTTATCATGTGACAATCAGAGTTGCATGATGGCGATTGCAAAGAACCCGGTGTTCCATGCTCACACAAAACACATTGAGATTCAATATCACTTTGTACGCGAGTTGATCATGGATGGAGAGGTCGACTTAGTGTACTGTCCGACTACAAAGAATGCTGCGGACATCTTCACGAAGGCTCTTGGAAGAGACTTACTGGAGAGGCATCTTCATCGACTTCGCATTGGGCCGAAAAAGTAAGTTCACTTGCGGGTGGACATTGAGGGGGGGTGTTAGATATCAATGCTCCACTCTCGTGTAACTACATGGGAACCAGCTAACTCTACTTGTAAGCCCCCCATATGAGGAGAAGGCATTTGAGTAGCTCGGTTATCCGGTAGGTCCTGGTTTGGACACCAGATAGGGGCCATGTGTGGCCTGATGGCTGGACGGCTTCAGATAGAGTTGGCACACCGCCAACTAGGCTACATGCAAGTGCGGGAAGGCATCCCTTGACTGATCACACTGAGGGTAGACG
Source organism: Dipteris shenzhenensis (assembly GCF_047967505.1). Lineage (NCBI taxonomy): Eukaryota > Viridiplantae > Streptophyta > Polypodiopsida > Gleicheniales > Dipteridaceae > Dipteris > Dipteris shenzhenensis. The sequence continues at coordinate 31,333,369 of NC_141601.1, read as the reverse complement.
AAGCATCTCCCGGGGCAACTCACTCTTGGGTTGCGGGGCCCGTTTGGAGCCTCAGATGATCCCGAATGGATGTGGGCCAAACGAAAACCGTAGGTCAGTTGCTCTGTTTTGCGCACCGGTTCTATCGTATGGTCAGTGGCCTATTTCGGGACCAACCCCCAGTCAACCATTTTGGGCGAACTGGGTCGGCCACCCAATTGAGCCTAACCGACTATGACTGGTGGCTATATAAGAGCAAGCCCATGAAGCCCATTTCATCATTGGCTATAGCAACCCTTATTCCTTAGCATTCAGCCTCCGTCTTCTATTGTTTCTAGCACGCCATTGAAGCTTCTTTCGCAGGAGCACACAGCTGGGAGGCAGCGCCATCTATTGTATCAGCTCTACAGTAATCAAATTTTTTATTCTCCATACTATCTTGTTTTCTCTCTTGCGTACGAGATCCTGTTATGTGTTGAGAACAGACGTTGTATTATTTTCTTACAGGAATGAATCCCACATTCTTTGGGGCATTGTCTTGAGTTCTATTTTAGTATTCTATGAAAGTGTCTCCAAGTGTCCATGCTCCCTTGCACTCCACGTCCAAAAGTATGTACTACCCTTGTTCCCCACTCCCCTCCTCCAACCTTACAACTCCTACTCTCCTGCTCCTACTCCCTTCTCCTCTCTCTCCACCACCGCCATGCTCTTACACCTTTCTCTCACACTCCTGTTCTTCCCCTAAACCCTTGCCCTCTTAGAGGAATTCCTCAACCCTTAACCTCCTAGACTTATGAGGGACACGAATTCTCCACTTTGTACTTTACAATGAACCCTAGATCCCCCTTCTAACCTTGGGCTTCCTTCTAACCATGAGCCTCCTTCTAAACCTTGGATCCTCCTTCTAACCTTGTATCTCCTTTTAAACCCTAAAGATTTCTTCTAAACCTTGAAACTCCTTCTCAACCTTAAACCCCTAATGGAGGCACAAGCCTTCATTTCCCCCACCATGTTGATGAATGTTTCATTCACACAAGTATGCAAGTTGTTTGCTTTCCACACTTGAGCCTACATCTCTCACTAGAATACAAACCGAGGGCCTAAGCTACACTTGTACTACAAATGATGACATCGATATATCTATAGGTGACAAAAAGCCTCAAAAATTGCACATTGCATATCCTACTCATCCCGCAAAAGCCATAGGTTAGAGTCAAAATCTATCATGCCATCTTCAATTTCAAGTTCAGGGTAGTCACTGAGACCCCCTCTCCGTGGGTTGTCTTCTACTACAGCAGAGGAAATCAAATTAGATAGGGTATCTAAAGTTAGGGTCATCGTTGATTATATGAACATATCTAATGACCAGATCATACTACACTGCTCGGATGGTTCCTTTTTTTGACAAAATTTTGAAATTTTGAGCTAGCATGATCAATGCAAGATCTATACCTATAAGAGCAAAACATCCTAATGTGTGTATTTGGCATATTCAATCCCAATATAAGCATTGGTAATATTGTCTGTGATATGCCTATGGGGAACAAAGCCATATTGCGAAGGATGTAGCCCATCATGCAAATAACCTTTAATATGATCAACAACCATTTTGGCTATGATCTTGTAAATAACTAGCATGAGCGTTATTGGTCTCCAATCAATGAGCAAATCACATAACTGCTTTTTTGGAAGGAGCTTGACAAGTCTTTTTTTCCATGACATAGGCATTTGCTGATTTTCCCAAGCTGAATTAACCATTTGCAGCAAAGTCTACTTGAGGGTATCCCAGAAAGCAAGAAAACAATCCACAGTGAGGCCATCCCATTCGGGAGGTTTCCATCTACCACAAGATTTAACATCATCTGACAATTCTCTTTCAGTGAAAGAAAGTTCAGATTCTAAAGCCTGACCATCAAAGAGAATCAGACCATGCCTTCTTTTCAAAAGCCAACATGTGAGTGTGGCCTGAGGTATTATCTCCTGGTTGTGGGGCATTATTGAAATCACCACAGATAAAAGCATAATGCTGCCAGGGATATTTATGCATGGCATCCCAAACCAAAGCTCAATTCCCAGAAGATTGAGAAGCATATACTGATGCAAATTCAAAGATGTCACCTTGAATGAGTCATTGTATGATCATCCATCAACCATGGTGATCATTGAAGGCCACAATAGGGTGAAGATCATGCTTGACTAAAAAAGCTAGCCTAGAGAAAGAGTGCTCTCTAGCATAAAAAATGTCATAACTAGCAAAATGTCCAGATTTTCCAGCATACATGTGCTGATTATGCTCTTGCAAAGCCACTATATCAAGCTGCAATTGGCATATATACAGCCACACTAGTTTCCATTTTCAAGCATCACACAAACCCTATACATTCAAAGTGACACATTTGAGATGATCAAGCATATTTACAGATATAAGATAGGTATGTACAACAACAAAAATGCCTTGTATGTCTGCATTTCCACCTCAATATCTGGGCCTCCGCCCTAAGAAGAAAACTCAGCCTGAGGAGAATACAATAATGCAACAACTTCCTCTTGTGGAAAGAGGGTATGATTGGCTATCACCTCAACCCAAGTCAAACCAATACCGAAATTCTCAGCCGGTGTTTTTCCCTGAGATGAAGCACCATTCCAAGTCCGGGAGGGCAAAGGTCTCCTAGGTGAAAAGACTTTTCTTGGGGTTTGCCAAGCATCATTCAAAGTTTTTTCCTTTGCCTGAGGATGAGAGGCCAAAGGCACAAAAGGAGAAACATCACCATTTGAAGCAACTGGTGCTTTCCCTTTGTCCCGAACAGCAAAAAACAGTTTCACCCCCTTAGTCTTCATCAAAGAGGAGGCAGTAGAAGTCTTTCTCAAAGGCAGAGACAAATCAACCTACACTGGCATTTTTGGAGTATGTCTACACACACACGCACACACACCTTTTTTTTTTAAAGTGAAATCTTTTATTTCTACGTGGGAAACCTCAAAAAGAGGTGAAAACCCACCAGTAAGTACAAGGTGAAATTTTACAAGTAAAACCTCAAAAAGAAAAACTCATGAGGCAACCAAGTAAAAAAATTACATATCAGTTGGAGGAGATTCCAACAAGACATCATCCATTTTCAAACTATTGGCCTATAAAAACTAATGCAAAGGAGTGACATCATCATTAATAAAACAAAGTTGTTTTTTCCCCTTGTGATTCTTCTTAACATAAGCGAGTAGCCGACACTTCTGAACCACAGGGTCAAAAATCTACTGCTGCAACCAAGGATGAAAGCCGGACTCCAAAGAAAAAGGAACATCTGGATCCGAAGCTGAGAGGCTTGGTAAAGGATCATGCATCTCAACAAGCTTCTTAGTGGAAGGAACATGAAACTCCACAGTAATATCTGCATCCTCAAAAATAGTATCTGGAGCTGAAGGAGACTGTAGATGGTCTTCTAGTGCTTGCATATCATCAGAATGGTGCAGCATCGAAGAAGAATCAAACAGATCTACTTTAGGCATTGAAGCAGCAACAAGAACCGGATCACTAGGAACCTGTAAATCTGAAACTGTAGGAAGAGGATCCAGAACTAATAAAACATCAAAAATATTCGAATCCTGAACCATCGGAGCTTCTTGAAATTTCTTCTAGACTTTAGAAGATTTGAAACGTCTGACATCCAGTGTACTGGAAGAAGGAACAGGAACCACAAGAACCCAAGCAGGAGGAACAGAACTCATCAGAGCAGAAGTAACAGAAGAAGAAGAAGAAGAAGGGCATGCTCGAGCAACAGGTCCCAATTGGCAACATTTATAGCATGCATTAGGAAAAGAGTCAAAGTGGAGAGGAATCCGGAGGGGATGAGACCATCCAAAATCCACATCCAGAGACAAAATGAATTCTCACCAGGAGTGGTTTGAGAGCATCACACTTGTTCATGGCAGACATGTTACATGTGCCAATGATGCTTCTCAAGACATCATCACAATTGTGGGCACATTTCATTCAGCTTGATAATGGAAAAGTTAAGTATATCCGAGATGTTTGGTATGTTCCACATTTGAGGCAAAATTTGATTTTAGTTTCAAATATTGCCCATGATCAACATATGTTGGCGAATTTCAGGATAACCAATGTAGGATCAAGGATCCAAAGAAAGGGTATGAGGTTGTAGCAACAGGCACATATGACAAAGGCTTATATAAGCTTGATGCTCAGCCTTATGATCAGAAGGTAATGGCTGTAGCAAACACTTCCCAGGCTTATTTATGGAGCTGCAATGTGGGCTCGTAGATGATGAGCTTATGCACCAGATTTTAGAGTATGTGTCTTTGTACTAGGCACCGAGACAAACCCCCACAAAACCTCACTGAACATGAATCACACAGACTCAGAGAGAACCAAAAGACTACACAACCCAAAAGAGATAAATTTAGAATTGAACTTCCCTCCCAAAACTCAAAGAACAGTCAACCTCAGAATACTATGAACCCACAGCCCACACCCCTAAGCTTCCATCAAGAACAATAGCTCGTAATTCCCACAAAGCTGCAATAGCGCCACCTACAATCCTTGAGATGATATAAACCAGACCATGCATTCTCTGTATCGGCTCACGTGTAAACGATGACCGTCATGCCTGTGTGGTAGCCATGCTCAACCAACTACAAAACAGCTCGCTATCTCTGGAGGTCTCCAACGCCAAGGTCTTCTCAGCACACACAAGCTCACAAAACTCCTTGGTCAAAAGCGTCTCTACCCTCAGCCTTGAAATGGTATCAGTTCATGTTCTCGTTGCAGCACCTTCGTCTCTATCTCCTTCACGTAAAGGTACCCAGCTCTACAGCTTCTCTTCCCTCACAAAGCGCTTGGAGCTCATGGCCCTCCCCAAACAAAATGTCCGTGAAGTAGCGACGCCCTTTCACAAAAAAAACTCCAACCATCGTCAGACTCCCTGTACAGGATCTTTGAGCTGCTTTCACCAAGCCACAGTATTCCTTTCCTCAGCCCGCATCCTTACGATTCCCACAAAGCCGTCATCTACCAAACCACTTTTGATAAACACCTCCAGCAAGAGCCACGGCCTCTCAGTTCATGGAGCTCACAGACTTTCGTCAAGGTTGACACACTACGATAACTTCCTTCTCATGGAACATGCACGTCGCCATGGTTCTCCAACTTTCCTATAGAGAAACCCCCTCATCTGGTCGTCAAGCCTTTTCTTCAAGGAGCCCCCCCAATGCAACGTAGATCCTTCCAGCGTCAATTCGATCAGCTCCCAGCCGCCATCTTCATGTAGCTCCACTCGTCAGCCAGAGCATCCCAATTCTCGATCACGTAGCCACCTTGCATGTGCACGTTCCCTTCCACATTTTCCAACCACGTCATCACGTGGAATTTACCACTCTCCCATTAAAAAAAAGCAAATATCCCCCAAGGCACATTAAATGCACATTTTGGACCTTTGGTCACATAATTCCCACACACATTAGCATGCACATTAAGGCTTGCATCCACCCCTATAATCCCACTGAAAAAGCCCCTTGACATGGGCACCAAAACATATCAAATTCTCGTACATGCAAGACCATGTTGACTTAGAAAAATATAAAAAAACCCTTCATGACTTGACTTTACATGACCCCAAAAACATTTCACTTGACCACAAACTGGACACCCTTGCCCTGGAAGTCTGGTACAACCACATTGCATTTCATCATTTCCCATGAAGTCCCTACAAAACATACTTTATTGTCTCAAAAAACTATACATCAGTCCATCATGCTTGTGAAAGAAAAATCCACAAATGCCAAAAGCCCACACCTACCCTACCTGCGTACAACTATGTGCCTACCCACAGCTATATACAGTGCTTAAAAACTTAATACAGGTTTTGTCCTATCACCACTTTCCTCAATGGAGATCTTAAAGAGGAGGTCTATGTACATCAGCCCCAAGGTTTTGAGGTCAAGGGACAAGAGCACAAGGTATGCAAGCTCAGGAAGGCTTTATATGGACTGAAGCAAGCACCTCATACGTGGTATCAGAAGATACATCAGTTTTTGCTATCCCAGGGCTTCATAAACACTCATACACAGCCAAATCTATATGTTCTGCAGCAAAAATCAGAATTGGTCATGTTGGTACTATATGTGGATGACATCATACTCACTGGCAGTGATTTACATTAGTGCAGTCCGCTTTATGTCACAACTTTGATATGACAGATTTGGGCCCATTGCATTATTATCTTGGCATTGAGTTTTGGCAGACCTATGGTGGGATTTATATGTCACAGACAAAGTATTCGAAGGGGTTGTTAAAGAGATTTAAAATGGAGAACTGTAAGCGATGGCTACTCTATTGGAAAAGGGACTCAAGCTGAGTAAGCTTGATGCTGCTGAAAAGTTTGATGGCACTTTGTACAGGCAGTTGGTTGTCAGTTTGATATATCTATGCTCCACACGGCCTAATATTGCCTACACCACAGGGCTTTTGAGCCAGTTCATGCATTGTCCCACGATCACACATTGGAATGTAGTAAAGAGGATTCTCAGATATGTCCATGGCACTCTCTCTCTTGGCTTCCATTATGCTTCAGATTGTGATCTAGAGCTGAGTGGTTTCACTGACTCAGATTGGTCAGGGGACATTGACGACAGACGGTCCACTACGGCTATTGCTTCTCATTAGGTTTAGCCTGTATCTCATGGCTCAGTAAGAAGCAAGAGCTAGTCTCTCTTTCCTCCAATGAAGCAGAGTATAAAGCTGCAAATTCAGCCACTATAGAGTTAATGTGGTTAAGGAAGCTTTTGCATGACTTGCATCATGCACAGGATGGCGAACAATCCTGTCTTTCATGCTCGCATGAAACACATTAAAAATCATTATCATTATGTACGGGATTGTATTTCTGATGGCTTCATTGATCTCATCTATTGTCCATCTGAGGACAATGTGGCGGATATCTTCACTGAAGCCCTATCAACAGATCTTTTCTTACAACATCGACATGGCTTGGGGATCAGAGACATTCTCACAATGTCAAAGGGGCTTGTGACATGATTCACAATGACATTGTTTTCATTTACTCCCATAGGTTGCATATCCATCTAGATGAATTTGTGCAACCATGGTACTTTAGATATTGCAGGGTATACCAGAGACACTTCCAGGGTACTTTCAGTCATATCTTTGAGGGGGGATTTGTAAGAGATTACAAAGATATGGTGTTGTAGGCATAAAGTCAACCCTTTGATTGACCAGTAGTACTTGGGTACTATATATACCAAGTACTTGTATTGTTTCATTTGAACATTTCTATTGGAGCTTTCTTGTGTGTGCACTCTTGCTCACTTGTGTTCACAACCTGTCTCCACTTTGTTCCTACACGACCATTAGCAGGCATACACACTAGCTTGTCAAACTTCCCTAGTGATGCCAATCCTCAAACTATATCATATTGTATGTGTTGTGTTAGCTGTCCAAACATAAAGGAAGTTCATGCATATGGTTTACTAAAGATCTCAGCAATAGGATTTGTGAATTACATATGATTCACTAAAGATCTCACTGCCAATAGGATTTGTGTATTACCCTTAATAAAATAATGTTGTCATGTATTAGGGCGTCTCAGTTTCAATCTTTTTCCATCTATATTCAGCTAGGACAATGATCACAGCTTGTGTTTGTGATACCTCTTCTACCAATTTGGATAGAGCATTGCACCGATGCTATGAGAACCAGAGTCAACTTTCCCAATTTCCATTTTCTCACCTCTTAAAGGGAACATGCTACCAAAAAAAAAAAATCAGAGGGAAAGACCACTAGATAGATATTTTAACCTAATGTGCACAAGATTCTACTTCCATGGACTGATATGAAATCCCCACTAATGTCATCAGCACCCTACAATGGGTGTGGACCATAGTATAAACATATGCTATGAAGGGAAAACTCAGCCATGACAAAGGCTAACCCTAAAGGAGAAGGCTAATCGTCTACATTCTCTTCACTCAAGATGCAACTACGTATGAAGATCATACAATTTCATTTCCCAAATGAGCATTTCTGAAAAAAAAAGCTTAAACAATCTACCTGACAGGGCAATGGATATAACTCATAAGATTGAAGCAAAGATGCATACAACGAGAATATTCCTTCCTTTGATTTCAATAGATAACAAAGACCTGTGTTTGATATGTGTTGGTTTATTTAAAGAATCAATGTATATTTACTAGGCTTAAGGAAACCCATCAAGGTTCATATAAGACAAGCAGCCATGAACGTTACAACTCTCCTTTGAAGTAGCATATTCAGTCATAATGACTTGTGTAGCACAGTATGAGGACAACTCATCGTTCTCATTGCATATACAGATGAACAAAGTTGAGAGAGAGAGAGAGAGATTTGGAAGAAATGCCCGTGCTTACATCATTAAGGAATACAGCAGATATAATCTTATCTTTCATTACCTGATCACTAACAAAAAATAGAGGCAAAGCTGTTTTTTTAAGTGTGGAGATGAGCCTTGGTTTTTCAGGGCAACAAATATCTCTGTTAACTCCACTTCTTTCAGTTCTCCAAAAATTGACACAAGCTGCAAGGCATGCCTTATTCTGATTTGAAAGAAGTTTGCGGATAAGAAGATATAATCCTCTAAAATGTTCCTTTATTCCTTTGTTTACAAGTCACATTTCTGAACGAACACAAGACCTGGTCTGTTGAATTAATTCCACATTCTTTCTCAAATTTACTTGAAGACTGACACTACCAGTGGTTCTTTGCAATCAAGTCATAACTCATTGAGACTTCATCATAACAAAAATTCAAATAGCTGAGCCTCTTAACTCTTTCCAGAAGGGAAATATCAAAAGAGGAAAGATAAAACTATCCGAGTCTCGTACGAGTAAGATTAATTGTTAAAAATATCTGCGATAAAAATAATGATTCTCAACCTGTAATTTATTCCCTGCTATATGCCCTGGACTTCATTGTACTCCTTGAAAGAACACTTTCTACCAAATATCAAATGACAAAAGAGACGAAAAAAGAAGACTTAACTTTTACATGTCCAAACACATTTCAGAAGAACAAAAAACGAGGGAAGTATTTTTTGTGTCCAACCTAAAATAGATAGAGAGCATGAACTGAGTTTGTGTATTACTGGATAAACTGCCAAGATTGGATTTGGGGATTAAAAGTTTCCTGTTTTTGTACATTCCGTTCCTGTCTGGAAGAAATTACAATTCTGATGCTTGCTAGACTAACATGATAGCAGTAAGGCCTAAAGCCAGAGGTCTCTCTCACTCTTTCCCTCTTTATATCAGACAGCAGGTCTCATTCATCCTTGTGTCTTGAGATCTCTGTGCTGTACAAATGCTGCTCCGCGAGGATTTGTTGATAGGCACACTTGTAAACATATATTCTCTGAGGACCTCCATCTTAGAAAGTATCTTCAAGTAAGATTCAGCTCTAATTCTGAATTCATCAGTATTAAAGTAAGCACTTTAGAGGACATGTTCCCATAAACAGATCACACATCCAGTCAACAACTTAAAGGCACCTTTTCTGGGAAAAACAAGTTGAAGTCCCTCTCATATATAGCTTCACACACAATAGATCATACCCACCTCAATCAAACAAACGTGAGGAATGCTCAAAGCAACAGACGGTCCTCGAGAATTATTCCTCAAAAAATTGTATGCCACATCTATAGCAAACTTTTTCAAGAGAGAGGAGCTTTTCTTTGCCTTCACATATGAATGTCCCAATATGTAGGCGACACCAGCTTCCTTCGCCTCAACGAGCTCCATCAGCTCATCTCTCACATCTGGATCAATCTCCGGGCTACTTGGAATCTCAAACCTGACTTTCTTCCTTCTCCCAAATTGAGGAGAATCTGGTTCTTCTATGTCACGAAAGCTTTGGAAAGTAGGAGACTTGCTATAAAAATGAGGGAGGGACAAAGTGCTGTCATCCATGTGGCTGTTGTCAGCTATAATCTTGATGCCAGGTTGAGTTGGCATCCCAATGACAGACATCCTACCATCTAAGGTGTCCTCATTGCTAGAAAGTGCCTGTAAGTCTCTTCCTTCTGTTTGAATAAATTCACCAATTTTGAGCACCAGCTGATTCTCAAAGTCGTAGTCCTCCTTCTGAAAATCCTTATAGCCATATCTAACAATGCATCTGAACATGCGAAACTCCTTTGGACCGATTCGTCCGATCAGGCAACGCTCCTCTATGGGGACATATGGTACTGGAACATATTTTATGCACACAAACACCAGAATCTGATGGAAAGCTGGCAAATTTGTTACAAAGTGTGAGAAAATAGATGGAACCCCAGTGACAAGATCAGTGTAAATAAGACCTATGCCAGGTACACGGGCAATCCCAAGGCTTGGACCAAGGGCCAATAACCACTTCATAGAAACTTTGTTTTGCATGTCAAACTCATATTTCTTACGAAAACCATAATGCCAGATGTACATTACAGCCATAAATATTATGGAGAGAACCAGAGGAACCCAGCCTCCTTCATGCACTTTACTCAACGAGGCTGATATGTAGAGGCATTCTATGGATCCAAAAAAGAGAAGAAAGCAAAGAGCAATAAAGACACTCTTGTGCCAGACAACCACCATGACCAAGAACATAAGGCATGTTGTGACAAGCATAACCGTCATTACTGCAAGACCTGAGAACAAACCAGAAGCACAACTCAGAGATCACAACATTCACTCAAAGAAAATATAATCCAGCCTCCTCTTATTCAGTGTACATACTTTAAATTCATCCATCTCAGAAGGAAGTCGTCTAAAGATTTACAACAATTCAAAAACTAACCAAAAGATGAGGGAAGAACATCAATACACCTCAATAAAGGTCATGTACACTCACCATACGCATTTCCAATCAAGATGGTATCCCTGAAGCCAATTGTGATTGCCAGACACAGAAGCATAAGAATCCAATTTATTTCAGGTATATAAATCTGCCCGCGTATGTGATTGGAGGTATGGAGAATCTTCACACGGGGGAAACAACCTAGAGATTGTGACTGTTTAATGATTGAAAACGTTGCTGAAATGATTGCCTGGCTTCCAACTACCGCTGCAAGGGTTGCCACTAGGAAGACTGGCCAAAAGACAGGCCCTGCAAAGCCACTTTAAATGTTAAACTGTACCCGAGAAACATGTGCACAATTCCTTCAATAGGGGAAACAAAATCTTTCTCTGTTTAGAGATAAACTCAAGACAAAGGATTCCAAAACTATAAAAGAGAGAGAAAGATAAAATCACTTGGAATGGACATGTAAAAGCTCCGCTCAACATCCGCAGGATGTCTAGACAGGAATGCTGCTTGCCCCATGTAGGCAAGAATCAAACAGGGATACACAGCACATGTGAAAGCAATCTGCAACCATGAGGATTATCAGCAAAACTTACAGGCCAGGTTACAAGTACAAGTGGAGCAAAGATTGGGAATTGCAAGTACCTTAATTGACAGCTGTGAAAAATGCCCCAAGTCTCCAAACATTGCTTCTGCACCTGTGATGGCCATGCCAATATGAATAGCATGTCAGTAATGAATGTTCAGTACATTCAGGTCCAAGAGCTCTCTGATGCTTTTTCCGTCTTTTTCAACTGAAATAAGGGTAAGAAAGTGTTGAGATATCGAGCTCCACTTGTGATATGCCAGGGTGACCGTTGTGCATTTATGTCACCGACTTGTTAGCTGCAGATGCGGTTGGTACACCGCCCATGAATAATAGCTGAATGACAGGTATCCTTATGTACTCTAGTTCGTGGCTCAGTTAGTATGCCACCTTAGTTAGCTGAGTTTGGTTTGAGACCCACATATAGGGTTCTTCTATTTCTTTGTACAAGAGTTCTTTTGGCTTTCACAACCAAGAAAAGAAAAACTGTTTTCAGCCTCCACCTTTGTGTGTATTCCCCCATTGTGTATGTGAGAAAGCCGCAAGAGAGACTCCTTCCTTCTCTCCCACTATCTTCACATGGCATCAGAGCCTGGTTCATGGTAAAGAGCTCAAGAAAGCAAACCAAGTTCGCGGTGTCCTGGTAAGAGGACCAGTGTTGCTTTCCTTTTTCGAGTTTGGGAGCAAATCTCTGCAGGTAGCACAACCGGAAAGTGCAAGAGTACATTGTATCATATTGAGACGCCCTTTGCGGTGTGGTGAGAGGACAGTATATGCTGCGGGAGAGGGCAAAGCCCATGGTGACTTTATTTTTCTGATTCGAGGCCATTTCGGGGCCCGTTTTGGTGGCAGAAGATTTCCGCAGGCACTGAGAAAAAGACCCTGTTTTTGCTGTGCGACCACTGCTCTGCAGGTCGGTGAAAAGTTGCAGCAGAAATTGCATCGTATGCCTGTGCGCAGAGATATTGGGAGTTACAGAATCATCCTTATTGCCTGTTGATGCAAAATCGTCACTAGGAACTGACTGTGTGGTCAAATACCACTTTCGTCAGTTTTGCAGATTTGCCCTTGTGAGGCAGAAGCTGTGTTTTTTGCAGTGACAGAATATTTTGCAGTGTTCTGTAATGGCGTCTGATTCTCTTTCACAGATTGTCACTGAAAAGCTTGACAAGAACAACTTCCAAGCATGAAAGTTTAGAATGACGAATTTCCTTATGGGAAAAGGCTATTGGGAGTTCATTACAGAAAATGAAGAAGAACCAGTTCTTCCTAATGTTCCCAATCGACAGGAAATGCAGGCATTTAAAGGATGGCATGAGAGAGCCATAAAAGTTATGTACTGGCTGTATATCAGTATTTCAGATTCTATGATTGTGCATATTCAGGATGCAAGTACGCCAAAGGAGGCATGGGATACTTTGGCAAAAATGTACAGCACAAATACGCAAGCCATGAAAATGCAGCTTAAGCAGGAGTTGAACAATGTGCAGAGAGAAAATATGAGCATCAATGACTACCACATGAAGGTGAAGAAAATTGCAGATGCACTTGCTTCCATTGGGTCGCCAGTGGAAGATGATGATTTGGTTTCTGTGACCTTGAATAGTCAAGGAAAGGATTATGCACAGTTCCGGACATCCATTGACGTCCGAAAAACAGGCATATTGGAGAGATATCTCGGGCCATGTTAAATGAAAAAGACCTACCAAATTATTATTGAGCTGAAGCAGTTGCTACAGCAGTTTACATAATGAAGAGGACTCCCACTGCAGCAATACATGGCATGACGCCAGAGGAGATGTATACTGGTAGGAAACCAGATATTTCTCATTTGAAAAATTTTGGTTGCATTTCCTATGTTCATGTGCCAAATGAGTTGAGGTCCAAGTTGGATCCAAAAGCTGAGAAGTGCGTCTTTATTGGTTATTCTCTGTAGCAGAAAGGGTATAGATGCTATAACCCTTCTACTCGTAAGTTTACAGTGAGCAGAGATGTTTTTGATGAGATGAGCAGCTCGTATAAACCAGTAAATGTGATTGATGATATAGATGCACAAAATGGTAATGCTGCACAGAATTCACAGCAACAATCACAAAATATTAGTGGACGTGCAGTGTCCTCTAGCAGTGGTTCACATACTTCGCCATGGACAGGTAGATTGAGATAAGGAGAATCTCCTCAAAGCAATGCAGATAGTGTTATGCAGGTATCACGAAAAGGAAAAGAGAAGGTAGATCAGCCCATGTTTGATGTGAATGCAGGTCACTCTTATGTGGATGGTGAATCCAATGGCTCAGAACAGAGCATTGATGATGAGTTGGGTATTCCTTCTGTTGTTACACCTGGAGTAAGGAAGACCAAGGATGTTTTGAGAGTACCTGGAAGTGAGCCTACTTTGCACAGGTCTACCAGAGCTAGGTATCCTATGGATAGGCTGAAATATGATGGATTTACGGCCACTCACTATGCTTATATGGTCAAAGTGATACAGGAACCAAAACCCACTTCTTTTGAGCAAGCCATGGGAAAAGAAAAATGGGAGAAAGCCATGGATGAAGAAATGGATGCCTTCGAAGCAAATGCTACATGGGAATTGATGCCTTTGCCTAAAGACAAGAATGCAATTGGCTGTAAGTGGGTTTATAAGGTGAAGCACAATGCAAATGGTTCTATGAACAGATACAAGGCAAGATTAGTTGTCAAGGGGTATGCACAGACATATGGCATTGATTATGAAGAAACATTCAGTCCGGTTGCAAGGATGGCAACTGTAAGAGCAGTAATTGCTATGGCTGCATCAAAGGGATGGTCTTTACATCAGATGGATGTAAAGAATGCCTTCTTGTATGGTGATTTGCAAGAAGAGGTCTTTATCGAGCGGCCACCAGGTTATGTTCATGCTATTCATCCTGAGTTTGTTTGCAGATTGAAGAAAGCCTTGTATGGCTTGAAGCAAGTACCTAGAGCATGGTCTGACAAGATAGGACAGTATCTTGTCACTATTGGCTTTCAGATTTCCAAGGCAGATTTCTCACTTTATGTGAGAAACACAGAGAAAGATATTATGCTGCTTGTCATTTATGTTGACGATTTGATCATCACATGTGATAGTGATGAAGATATCCTTCATGTGAAAATGCTATTGAAGCAAAAGTTTGAGATGAAGGATTTGGGAGAGCTGCGTTATTTCTTGGGCATTGAGGTGATTAGATCACCAAGTGGGATACGGCTCTTGCAGAGGCAGTATGGATTGGACATGCTGTCCAAATATGGAATGACAGGCTGTAAGCCTATTTCAGTTCCTTTGGAGCAGAATGTGAAGCTGAGCGCAGATGCAGGTGAGCTTCTGGAAGACCCTACTATGTACATGCGCATAGTAGGAAGTTTGATTTATATGACTATTACCAGGCCAGATTTGAGCTATGCTGTTGGATTGGTGAGTCAGTTTATGCAGGCTCCAAGGAAACCGCATTTGAATGCGGCTAGACGCATACTCAGGTATGTGAAGTCCACATTGCAGTATGGACTATTTTATGAGGCTGGGGTTCAGATACAGCTGCATGGATACACTGATGCTGATTGGGCTGGTAGTATTTCTGATAGACGATCTACCAGTGGATATGTGTTCTCTTTTGAGAGTGCTACAGTCACTTGGAGCAGCAAGAAACAGCCTACAGTTGCCTTGTCAAGCACAGAGGCTGAGTACAGGGGTGCAACAATGGCTACATGTGAGCTAGCTTGGTTGCATAAGCTACTTTATGATATGCATCAGTCTACAGATGGGCCAGTTGTCATTTATTGTGACAACATGAGCAGTATACACTTGGCAAATAACCCAGTCTATCATGCTAGAACAAAGCACATTAAGGTACATTATCACTATGTGCGGGAGAAGGTTTTACTAGGTCTTATTGATCTAGTTTATGTCAGCACAGAGGATCAGGTAGCTAACATATTCACGAAGGCATTGGGCGCAGAGAAGCTACGCAAGTTCAGAGACCTGCTTAGTGTGCAAGAATAGGGATTGAGCTCGAGGGAGAGTGTTGAGATATCGAGCTCCACTCGTGATATGCCAGGGTGACCGTTGTGCATTTATATCACTGACTTGTTAGCTGCAGATGCGGTTGGTACACCGCCCATGAATAATAGCTATCCTTATGTACTCTAGTTCGTGGCTCAGTTAGTATGCCACCTTAGTTAGCTGAGTTTGGTTTGAGACCCACATATAGGGTTCTTCTATTTCTTTGTACAAGAGTTCTTCTGGCTTTCACAACCAAGAAGAGGAAAACTGTTTTCAGCCTCCACCTTTGTGTGTATTTCCCCATTGTGTATGTGAGAAAGCCGCAAGTGAGACTCCTTCCTTCTCTCCCACTATCTTCACAGAAAGTTCTAGAAGGTTTATGATTTTCTTGCAGTGCATATGGGATCAAGAATATCACCACAATGAAGATTTCACTTGAAAAGGAACACTCTGGATTGTGCAATCACCATCTCAAAAGGAGCACTATGCAATGAACACCCTTGCATGATATAAGAGGCTAAGGCAGACATCTCCATCTTGACTTTCACAGGATGACACAAACACCAACAAAAAACATGTCTCTTGCTGCTATTTTATAAGTTTCTCAAGCTGTGGCCTGTGTTACTTGTTTTACTCGTATTTAGTCCTCACATTCACTGGATCTTCAACAAACTTTCTAGTTTCCCTGAATGACTCTAACACGACCTTTGGCATTTTACTTTGAGCTTAATTTTGACATCTTCACAAAACAAGAACTGATTAAAAGCTGTGCATTTTAGAGGACAGGTAGATTACTAGATGCCTAAGTATGCCAATTTATTTTCATGATGAAGAGACCAGACTTGAATAGATAGGCAACAAACTTAACGCATCAAAGAAGGAGTCAAATCATGCAATGAGGAGGACGTTTCTTATGACAACACATGTGCTTGCTGATTTTTATTTTGAGGATCTTTGGAGAGGTAAAATCAGCCTAAGTTTTTCAAAACATCTATCACATGTTGAGGGCTTCGAATAGATACGATATTCAAGTTCAGGCTGTTACATTCCAATCGAAATGTAACATGACCATAGCTGGATCGGTTGATAGAAGTTCTCAAACCATAAAGTGGTTTAATTTGCTTGCAACTGTAACAAATGCAAAAAGCTATATGAGTTTTTCTTTTTAACTTATTTTGGTTGAGATTTTTGGTGTTACAACTCACAGTGATAAACCAATGGTCAAAGATTATTTGTCAAGATTCTCAGTACTCGGTGCCCACAAGGCTTAATAGCATGTATTGGTAGAATCCAATTGGGTCCCTTTTCAGAAAAGTTTTATGAATCCTAGAAAACGTTTACAAATGAAATATCTATTTTTTTTTGTTTGTTTGTGTGTGTGCGTGCAGTCACCTCAGGTCAAACTAGTACCTGATGTTGCACTAAGTGCCAATGGAACAGAAGCATGAATGTTTTGGACACTTAAGCAAATATGTGTTGTGATTAGCTACTGGTATCTGCACGCTTATACATACATCACACACGAGCTGGTCAGCCAGTCTGCAGCTCAGTCGGCCCAACCCTGATGGGGTCATGCAGCCCTAATACAATCCCCCATTGGTGGGATTGCATAGGAGGGCATTCCCAGGCACTAGAAGGAGAAAGAGAGGGTAGTAGCAAGGGCACAAGAGTACGCAGTAGATCCAGCCTCCGGATGTGCACCTAGGCACCAGAGAAGGAGGATCAAAGGCATCAACAAGGTGCAGCAAATGCACCAGCAAAGGTTTCAGTAGACCCTAACACATTTGAAGGGTTCAGGCAGTGCGTAAATCACAAGAAATGAACGAGGATGCTGACAGAGTTTTGGGCTCCTCCCATAGCCGCTGAAGACCTTGTTGAGAGGCACACAATAGAAGGAAAGAGCAAAAGTGTGGGCAATAGTATGTGACCCTAGTAGGCAGCATCCTGCTTACCACATAGTGAAGCATGTGAGTGCAACTAGGTACCTATTTTGGTTCCTATCTATTGGATGTATTTTGATACACACTTGCAGGTTGCCATATATCTCCGACTACACCATTCTAGAGACCCCGACTGCTAGAGAACATAAAATGGACATGTATTTACGCAATGAGTCGAGGTTTCAAGCTTACTATGGAAATATATGCACTACCAATAGATGGGCCACCAGACCAAGGGCTACCCATTCTTTGCGAGCCACCGCCCATAGGCCTCTTTGGATCATCACTAGGATCAGATGGGGGTAAGAATCTGTCCACCTTCCAACCATGCGCCCCAGCCCTTCTCAGTAGCATATCTCTTGGGTTGCCCCATTAAAGGGGGTTCGGGCTGAAGTGGGCTGAAGTGAAATTCAAGAAAGTGACAAGAAAGAAAAAAAGAAAGATGTATTAACGTCTGCGGGAGGCCTCACAGACCTATGAGACAAATGCAAAGCCAAAAGGTAACTCATACAAGCCACTAAGGGCTGAAGCAAAGGGCTCACTACAGCCCTTCCTAAAAGCTAAAGCGCTAAGCTAGTTGTCTAAGGGGCGGGGGGCGGGGGGGGGGGGGGGGGTCCTACCACTTCCGGAAGTATTACTGGAGGCCTAGGGCCACTGGTGCGAGAAGCAAGCAGGATGTGCCATGGGTGTGTCAGATGGAGCGTAGTAAGTGCAAATAGGTACCTATTTTGGGTCCTATCTATTGGATGTATTTTGATACACACTTGCAGGTTGCCATATATCTCTGACTACACCATTGTAGAGACCCCGACTGCTAGAGAACATAAAATGGACATGTATTTAGGCAATGAGTCCAGGTTTCAAGCTTACTAGGGAGATATATGCACTACCAATAGATGGGTCACCAGACTAAGGCCTACCTATTCTTTGCGAGCCACCGCGCATAGGACTCTTCGGATCATCACTAGGATCAGATGGGGGACAGAATCTGTCCACCTTCCAACCATGTGCCCCGGCCCTTCTTAGTAGCATATCTCTTGGGTTGCCCCATTAAGGGGGGTTCGGGCTGAAGTGAAATTCAAGAAAAGTGACAAGAAAGAAAGAAAGAAAGAAAGATGTATTAACGTCTGCAGGAGGCCTCGCAGACCTATGAGACAAATGCAAAGCCAAAAGGTAACTCATACAAGCCACTAAGGGCTGAAGCAAAGGGCTCACTAAGGCCCTTCCTGAAGGCTAAAGTGCTAAGCTAGTTGTCTAAGGGGGAGGGGGGGGGGGGGGGGCCTACCACTTCCGGAAGTATTACCAGAGGCCTAGGGCCACTGGTGCGAGAAGCAAGCAAGACGTGCCATGGGTGTCACGATGGAGCGTAGAGCGAGTGTTGGTCGATGGTGTCAACGATGTGCGAGCGGTACAAGTGTAGGAGTGATGTGAGCAAGAGAAAGACTAAAGCAGAACAAAATCACAAGAACCAATCCTCGACATGAATAGAATAAAACTCCAACCACATGACACAGGGTTCGTTACACCAGGTGAAGGGAGAGGGGAGGAGAACACAACAGGAAGAGATGTTAGAGGAGCGAGCAGAGATGGGAAGAAGCATAGATCATTAGAAGAAATGAATCATGCAGTCATGAGAGTTACACCAAATGACTTATACACCAAGGAAGATACACACTAGGTGAGCTCTTGACTCTAGCCTCTCTCTCTCTCATGCCCTTTGTGCCTCTACTGGAATGTACAAACCCCCAATGCCCCCTTCCTCCCCTTTTTCCACTCTTCACCTTCCCCTCATCGGCTCCCTCATTGGAAATCCCCTTCCCTCCTTCCTATTGGTTGTCTTCCTATATCCTTAGCCATTCTGCCACTGTCCTTGATGGCTTCTACAACTCTCCAACCTCTTCCGAGTCAGTGAGTCAAGTACTCCATGTGTACTCTTGTCTATTCCATGTGCACCTGACACTAGTGGTGGCGAGGGTTGGTGCACCACCTGTACCTCTTAACTGTTAGACTACTTCCCATGTGCACCAACCTGTGCACCTGTGCTCTCTTAACCGCTACAATCCAGTGCGCTAGTACTTCACTCTAAATAACGGCAAATCAGCTTTGACCAAGGTCGGTCGAGGCTTGTACTCCTCCAGTCATATCCAAGTCATGTACTCTCCCTAGGTGGCATAAATGACCCACATGGTCACTGTATCATTGTTCATTGTATGATAAATGGGGATACCTATGTCCTCACATACCTCTGCGGTTTGGGCTAAAATGTGGCATCATTTGGCTGATTATCCTTGGAGGGAAAACGTTTTCCTATGTGGGGATTTCAACAATACCCCTGCCATTGAGGATAGTAGTACTCATAGATTTCCACATGTTGTGGAGAGAATAGATGCTTGGACTCTCATGTTTGATACTTTGCATACTTGAGGATTATGGCAGCTGCTAGCACTCATCATAATGCATTCACTACATGTCATCATAATGCATTCACTACATGTGAGTATTTTGGTTCATTGCTATTGCCTACTTCCATTTGAGTTCATTTCCATTATGCTTGCAATCTTTTCTTTCCTTTCCTAGAGATAGCTTGCCACATGTTCCTTCATGTGGTTTCAGAGCCATGTTCATAGCCCTTCTCTCTCTTGCCCTTTCCCTTCCAAGAAAGATAAGGTGAGGGAGGCCAATGATGCTACTCTCCCTTCTCCTCCTTGGAAGGCACTCATTTCTCCTCCTTCCTTTTCACTTTTCACTCCCTTAGCCTCACTATTGTTTGGAGCTTTTGGAAGAAGTGATCTACATCGACCACCGCCTCTCTTCACCACGCCATGATCTGCCACCTCTCTGCTCCTTCCAATAAGAAAACAATACAACGTCTGTGCTCAACAAATAACAAGATCTCGTACGCAAGAGAGAAAACAAATAGTATGCAGAATCAATAATTTGATTACTGTAAAACTGATACAATAGATGGCGCTGCCTCCCAGCCGTGCGCTCTTGTGAAAGAAGCTTTGATGGCGTGCTGGAAACAGTAGAAGACGGAGGCTGGATGCTAAGGAATCAGGGTTGCTGTAGCCAGTGATGAAATGGGCTTCACGGGCTTGCTCTTATATAGCCACAAGTCATAGTCGGTTAGACCTAATTGGGTGACCGACCCAGTCCGCCCAAAACGGTCGACTGGGGATCAGTTCCGAAATAGGCCACTGACCACACGATAGAACCAGTGCGCAAAATAGAGCAACTATCCTACGGTCACCGTTCGGCCCAGAGCCATCCGAGATCATCTGAGGCTCAAACGGGCCCCGCAACCTGAGAGTGGGCTGCCCCGAAAAATGCTCCGTCTACCCTCAGTGCGGTCAGTCATGGATGCCTTCATGCACTTGCATGTAGCCTAGTTGGCGGTGTGCCAACTCTATCTGAAGCCGTCCAGCCGTCAGGCCACACACGGCCCCCATCTGGTGTTCAAACCAGGACCTACCGGATAACCGAGCTACTCAAATGCCTTCTCCTCATATGGGGGGCTTACAAGTAGAGTTAGTTGGTTCCCGCGTAGTTACACGAGAGTGGAGCATTGATATCTAACACTTCCTTCAGCTACAAAGACGTCTTGGAGTGGTGCTGTTTTGTTGCTCTTTCTGCTACAGACGATGTGACGCTTCTATCCGGATCTGAAAGCAGGCTTTGTGTCTTCAGCAAAGTTGTAGAAGACCTTGAGTACTACAAATTTTATTTTTACATCGTTGCAATCCAAGTTTTCTGTGAAAAATTATATAGCTCCTGCAAGAAGTGACGAAATTTGTTTCTACACGCGGATTTTGTTCTTGAGCTCAATGATTTGACAACCCAAGCATGATGCAGCCAACTCAACGTGGAGCTATCCATCCTCTTCATCGTTGACCTCTGCTCCAGCTCACCATTTGCTCCTTCTGCCCACAAGATGATGCCCATATGCTATTGCCAGTCATTCTCTTGGAGATGCTGCTAATTTTATAGTTTTTGCCCGCCATGTCCTTCTACTTCTACCTGCAAATTTTTGCTCCACTTCTGCATCTGTCTGCCATGAAGAAGCTCCAAACCTGCTCCAACTCATGAAGAACTTACCAAGGTGATCTTTCCATAGTTACACTTGCATTTCTACTCTTTTCTAACCATGGAGTCTTCCAAATCAACTATCATTTCGTTCGAGAAGTTTTCTAGTAAGGACTTCCCTACATGGCAAACAAAGATGCGTCTTGTACTTATGAAATATAGAGTGTGGCATATTGTTAGTAGCAAGGAGAAAAAGCCACAATCAAATGAAAAGAAAATTGTACACTGGGAGAGTCTGAATGACAAAGCTCTTTCTCTCATTGATTTGGGGTTGGGTGATGAAGTTATTCATAATTTTGATTTTGATTCCACTGCTTACAAAATATGGGCTAAGTTTGAAGGATTGGTCAGCAACAAAGTCATTAATTCAAAGGTATTCCTAAGACATGAATTCTTCAAGCTGCGAATGAAGCATGAAGATTCTCTTCTTGCTCACTTGAATCATATGGAATCCCTTGTCACTCAGCTTGCTAGTCTGAAGGCCCCTGTAGAGGAAGATGATCAAGTTGTTGTGCTCCTCTCGAGCATTGAGGAAATTTCTAAGTACCGGGAGACCATACCAGCATTGTGTGTGACACAAATGGGTTATGAGCCTATGGTTGCTATGCTCATTGATCATGAAAGACGGTATGCAAACACTCCGGACTCCAGCGCACTGTACTCCAAGGGCAAAGGCAAATTCAAGCCTTTCAAATGCAATCACTGTGGAAAGCTTGGTCACACCGAGGATCGCTGCTTCCAGTAGCTTGCCAAGCAACAAAACAAGGATCATGCCAACTTGATTGGGGCTGCAACAAGTGAAGACAAAGAAGAAGATGATACTTCGACACTGACTCATGCTCTCACTGGACCTGCCGTGTAGGCGACCAATAGACAAAAGCAAGGCAGCCTGTAGGCGACCAATAGACATCAATACAAAGCACTATTTCAGGTCGCATAGGATGCCTGCTTGTGTGCCTAAATCCACTCATATCCTGCTGCTTGGTCATTGGAGATGTAAGCATCTCGCAACAGAATAATATCTTTTAATTTTCTAGACGGATATATCATTCATTGTTTGTGGTGTCTTACCTGTGCTTTGTAATATTGTCTTATTAGGATCACTATTTCTCAGCCATATCATAAGACTGGTGTTGCTTTCAAAGTATATGATGCAGCATGATAGGAAATCTTCAACAGAATCATTGTTTTGTTTGGCAGGGAACACTGTTTCTCAGTCATATAATAAGGCTGGTCTCACTTTCAAAGTATATGATGCAGCATGATAGGAAACCTTCTGCATACTCGTTGTTGTTTATTTGGCAGGGAATACTGTGTAACTAAGATTAGGAAGTTTGCTTTCTTCAATAAAATCAGAAAAAAAATAGATTTGATGCATATGGAACCATGCATACGTCTGGTCTGACATTTAGTTTGAATGTTAATGACTTTGCATTTATTGATGAATTTAACATGAAGTATTTTAAAAGTGAAGTTCACCTGTTATACAAAGAACAACACCTCCTAGGGAAATCCATCCATCAGTCCCTGTCTTCTTGAGAAATTTATACAAGTAGTATGGTGATAATGCTTTGATAACACCTGGGTTCCACTTAAAAATATTGTAGACTCCAATGGTGCTGATACAAAAGAGCCAAGCAATGACGATGGGCGCAAACATGAAGCCAACTCTATGTGTACCATAGTGTTGCAGTGCAAAGAGTCCCACCAAGATAATACAGGCAAGTAAAACAACATAATCTGCCAACAGCACACAGAGAAAGTTCTCTTTCATCAGCAAGACAAACTTGGACGAAATCAAAGACTATTTCTCCACAAATTTGAAGTTAAGAACAACTTATATGACCGAGGTGGGTTTCTTTTTCCATTTGAGAATGCAAAACATAGGCCTTTCTTATCATGATGGAGCTTCCATGGCATACAGCTTACGGCCCGAGAGAGTCATGAAGGCGCTCAGAAGAACTTAATAAATGCAAGGTTATTATCTTCCTCTTGTTTTAATAAATATTTCAGCAAAGCACTCTCATGACAAGACAAGGCCTCAAACATCTCTAGCTCCATGCTCAACCTAGTTTGCAACCCTATAATAGGCCCTCCTTTATCTAGAGAAGTATGATACGCAGTGTATAAGACTTTCCAAATGTCTTCCGTATTTGTGACATGGTGAGGTCACCCCTTGGAGAGCTTGGAAAACGTAGGGTAATTTCCCATAAAAAGTAAAACTTTTGGTCCTAAATGTACCAGGCTAATATTATGGACTCTAGATTCTAACTCAAGTGAAATGTTCATTCCACAGTAACAACCAGTTGTAAACAAGACTTGCAACATCTACAGCCACAAGTCATGATACGTCCTTTCCCTTGTTTAAGTCATCCTATGCCCCAATCTATTCCACTTGCCTCAAAAATACTCTCTAGGAAGAAGCTACAAGCCACTCTGCGGAGTATAAAATTTTAGCAATCAAGGACAACAGACACCTCCCTTTTCATTACTTTTTGGGATAAGATTGGGGATCATGTTACCTCAGCCTTGCATGGCATTTGAAACTCAGGAGTTATGCTAGATTCATTTACAAAGGGTCTCATTCACCTTATTCCAAAGGGAGTTTGCAGAAACATTTGATACTACAATGGAGGCTAATCACTCTTTTGGGCTTCAGGTCTTATTCATGATATCCTCACGAGCTCTGTACATGGAAGAAGCATTTTTAATAATATCTTCTCATTTTGGGAAGCTTCGAATTGAGCTATTCAAAGTAATCGATTGGTCATTCTACTATTGGGCTTTGAGAAAACATATGGAAGGGTAGATTGGGTTTTTTTAGAGGACACCCTTCTTTGTTTTGGATTTACAGATGCATGGATTAGAGGGGTTTCATCCTTGTACAGATCAGCCCATAGCTGTAGGAGTGAGTGGGGAGAGATTTCAGATTTCCAAATCGTCCGAAGAAACTTTGCATAAGAAGAATGTACATTCATAGCTGTCCTAGAGTGGGACAGCTACTACTCATACACATACACACACTTTTTTTTTTTGTGAAACTAAGAAAATTATATTATGAAACATCCATTTTACAACAGGGCAGTGCTCAAGAAAAGAGCCAATGCCCTATCCATCAGAAACAGTAAAAGAAAAGCTGAATGCAAGAAACATCCAAATCTTCTTCATGCAAGGCATCATATAAGGACTGCCGCAATGAGGTCCGGAAGAACTCAAAAGGGTGCTGAAGGGGTGAATTCAGAAATGCATGATTTCGCTATAGCCAGAGTGTCCATAAGGCCCAGTATCTGGTCCAATGGAAGAAAAGAGAATACTGTGACAAAGAAGCTGATAATCTGCCAAACATCCAGAAAAACCTCGAGAACCTGTGTGCAGGAAATCTGAGAGATAAAAAATATGAGATCTTGTCCAGAAGGTCTCTGGAATATGAACAAAACCACAATAAGTGCTAAATACTCTCAGGAGTATGATGACATCTTGGACAAAGAGGAGAGGCAATCCTTCTTTGAGCCAATTTCACTCCCACTGGAAAAATACCAACAACACATCTCCAGAGAAAGAGTCTCTGCTTCAATGGCATTTTCAACTTCCATATCAATTTCAATTTTCCTTTCCACCAAGTTAAAGACTTATTGAGATGCCAAAGAGAATTTGCATGATGAGCAATCCAAGGTCCATCAATCGATAAGCCTGTATGGAAGTCAATAGATGCAAAGGCTGAAAGGATAATCCTGGACTTGAAGACTGAAGATGCCAATCTTGAAGCCTGTCTCTTACTTCCAATGTTGGAATCGGAACCAAAGGGAGTAAGAGATTTGCAATAGCTTTCCATATGGGTCTATGATGCATCCCAAGATTGTAGTGTTGGCATGCTGCCGGAAAAGAGAAAATATGCCCCTGAGTATCTACCACATCATCAGTGAACCGGATGCCCAACTTCATGAGATTGTAAGCTCTGATTGGTTGTTGTACAGCAAGAGGAGAGTAAAAAACAGCACTCCAATGAAGGCTTTCCATTCGAAGCGAGGAAGCTATAGAAGCAGGATGGGAAGACCATTTGATGCGAGAGAGCACTTTCTTCCAATCGTGAATCAAGGTAGTAGAAAATGGAAAACCAGGGATTTTACCTTAAAACTTGCCAAGTACTACTGATGGATCAACTAGCCAATGTCCATAAGCATTTGTGCGCATCTGGCCACACAAAAATGCCAACATGATAGACCAAGGCTGCTCTTGCTTAAAAAAAGTGTTGAGCATAGTGATCTTTCTTGCCAACACATGAAATTTGATGTTTATAATATTCAAACCGCCATGCATTCTTGGTGAGCAAAGCAGGTCCATTTTGAGCAACCTTAAAGCTTTTTTATGAAGCTTAGTTTTTCAAAAAATCTCCATGGCTTGAGACATAAAGAAGAGAGATCTCGAGATGACCAATGTAATAAAGGAAGGTAAAACTGGACATAAGCTAAAACAACGGACTGGACAATTCCAAGCCGAACATGCAAAGGCCAAGTGGAGATCTTCCAATATTCTAATTTGTCCTTAATTTTGTTAAATACCCAAGACATTTGTTGCTTATTTCTGATTTTCCAGCCAATTGGATAACCCAAATGTCTTACTATGTTTACCAAATGAATAATTTGGCCGGGCCAAAGGATAGCATGCCAGTCGCAATGCTTGAGAGGCAAGAGTTTTGATTTCTGAAAATTAATTTTTAGACCAACTGCCAACCCAAAATCAGGAAGGGTATCCATCAATAAGCGAAGCTCCAGAGGACTATTCTTTGGCATGAAGAATGAATCATCTGCATAAGCCTGTGCAATGAAAGGCCGTGAGCCAAGAATCTGAAGCCCCACTAACTGTCCAGTATCAACCAGATGATCCATATAAAGAAGCAAAGGATGTGAACCAATAGCATCATACACATACACACACATGCAAGTGTGCACAAACACACACACTATCGCACATGCAAATAAACACATGTGCACATGCACACTTTTTCTTTGTGAAATCCACACTCACACAAGTGTGCACACGCACGCACACACAAAGAGGTGCATGTGCACACGTGGGCATGCAAGCACACATATCCACAATACATACACGTACACCACACACCCATGCATACATTTACACAAAACACACGTATACACACATTCAATAAATATAATGCAATGTTTTACCTGAAACAACACCTAGAGCATAAGCTAGGAG
Organism: Dipteris shenzhenensis; assembly: GCF_047967505.1. Classification (NCBI taxonomy): domain Eukaryota; kingdom Viridiplantae; phylum Streptophyta; class Polypodiopsida; order Gleicheniales; family Dipteridaceae; genus Dipteris; species Dipteris shenzhenensis. The sequence goes on along the minus strand of NC_141601.1, from coordinate 31,306,703 downwards.
GCAACCACCGGGTTTAGTCCCTAGACGTTTCTTTCAAGAAAACAATTTGAAAGATTCAAGGGTTTTATTTTCTTGAAAGAAACAATACAGGAACCAAACATGATGGTTGCATTCTAGCCCCTGCCCTGGGTGTTAGTTCAAGTCAAGCATACTTATAGTTCTTCAAAGTAAAACCAGGTTAAAATAACCACTCGAAAATCTCATACCTCCCATAATCTCTATTGCGTTCATTGGCTTTCAGTTATGGTTGACCCTTACTCAAATACGCTAGATATCGGAGCAGTCGACCACTTCCACAACCACAATGAACCCTTTCATGACTCAAAATTATTGTGGTCCACCTTACTCTAGCATGCTAAGTGCAGGAACAATGGACTATAATCTTGCCAAATGAAGAACGCTCGCAGCTCTCGCAAGCTTTTTATGTAAAAAATGGATAGGAAACCCATGTATTACAGGGTAAGTTCCATCATACCCTAAATCTTTATCATAATACCTTTTGTATATACAGTATTATTGCCAGTAAGCTTTATGGTTCGTTAGTATTATAGTTATTGCCACTGGGATCACCTGTTATTACCGCCGGTATCATGGCTAGTACCGTTGGTACATTTATCCGGCTTGGCAATTTTTCAGATTACCAAAGTGATATCGTTATTTTCATGCTATTTTAGACCAAAAATGATGATCATGAATGACGTGTTAACACAAACTTGAAAAGGTCAACAAATTCCCAATGGAGGACTTTTCACTCCAAAGGGTTTGGGAGATTTACAAGATCCATGTTGTTTGGGCAACTAAGGTATAAGAAGAAAGGTGATGCACTGCTTTATCGCAACAACATAGTGTGTCGCGCTATCCCTTCCAAATACATATCCTAAGATTTTCTACGAGTCACATTTTGAACCCCAACCGATCATATGAAGAGAGCCCATGCAAAAAATTGTAAGTCACCAAGGGACTTTGATGTTGGATTTGCCTTCCAACACAAAGATGCACATAGTACTTCATGTTTGTGTGCATGTGCACGCACGCTAAGAGGGGCTATAGCCCTAGAACCACGATTGTGTGGCATGGCAGCTTGCCTTGGCATGGATTTGGGAGCGTGGATTTCAGATTTGGCATCTTGACAAACCCCTAGCTTAGTGAAAAGTTTCTCTTCGCCACATTTGAAATAGTAAACTTCCTCTCAGACAGCAGCTTTTATTATGGCGTTGTTTGGTAGGTGCATTGCCGTTGGTTGTTTCTTAGCTGCTAGGCGTATAGCATCACCGGATTGCCCATCTTGTTCCCATCCCAAAGAGATGGTTATGTATCTTCTTTAAACCTGCCCAACGGCCAGAGATTTTCTTTCTCGATTGGGGTCTTAACTACATAGTCGTTCTTTTGATAGGCGTTTTTGGTTGTTTGGGAGATATGCTTCTACACTAGACCTTTTCTGCCCAGTACCTCCTTCTACTTGCACCTGCCCGCTGCCTCCTCTTGGCTTCTCTTTGGGGCTGCCACACCATGACTTCTCTTTCCACATCCCTCATTGTCGAGAAGTTCAAGGGTGAGGAGTTCCCTACGTGGCAAACTAAGATGCAATTGCTCATCATGAAAGAAAATGTATGACTACGCCACAATAACGGATCTTCAACAACTCAAGATTTGGAAGTAAAAAAACTCAAAAGCCATTTCTCTTATTGGACTTTGCCTCGACGACTCTTTGATTCATCATATCAAATTCAAATCGACGGCCAAGGAGATTTGGGTGGGTCTCAATAATATTTTTGGTAATAAAATCACAAACTCCAAGGTTTTCTTAAAGCTGTAATTTTATAAGTTAAAAATGGAGGATAATGATGCATTAAGTGCACACTTGGCAAAAATGCAATCTCTTGTTCAACAACTTTCCAACCTGAAGTGTTCACCTGATGACGAGGACAAAGTGGTTGTCCTCATGAAGAGTATGGAAGGAGTCTCTCACTCTTGGAGTACTTAGGCTTGCCTCGACAACCTTTCATGATATGGTGACTCTTCTTCTCGAACAAGATTACTGGAACAAAGAATCTCCGCTCTTTGCATCAGGCACTGAAGAGGCTCTTGTAAGAGATTACAAAGATATGGTGTTGTAGGCATAAAGTCAACCCTATGGTTGACCAGTAGTACTTGGGGACTATATATACCAAGTACTTATATTGTTTCATTTGAACATTTCTATTGGAGCTTTCTTGTGTGTGCCCTCTTGCTCACTTGTATTCACAACCTGTCTCCACTTTGTTTCTACATTTGGTATTAAAGCGCTTCCGTCTCTAGAGCCCATTCCCGCACTTGCTTCCAGACTCCCACAAGCTTGGTGCTCCAGTGCGTGTTCTTGGTTCTCACATTCAGCTCTCCAGCTTTCGTTTGAGGTAGCTCCAACAATCCAGCGACTATTTTTTTACCTTTTAAGGTCCGATTTCGATGTTTTTCAAAATTTCTGAGCTGCCCGCGTACAAACAAACCTGTCACGCACAATTTTTTTTTTTTTGCTTTTCTGTCCGTACAGTTCTACGGTATGGATCTGTCCGTACAATTGCGCGACAGTGCTGGGAGTCCGTGCGACTTGTCAGAAGGTGATTTCGAGAGGCTTTCGGCTGTTTTTCGATATTTTTGCTCAGATCTAGGCCATTATCAGCTCTAGCCTCTCCCGGGTGTGTTCCATCAACTCCAGGCATCTCCATACTTCTCCAAGCTCTTCTCTACACATGTATTGTGTTCAGAAGTACTCCCAACAGCTTCATTCAGCTCCAAGCAGCTCACTTCAGCTCCTTTGTCATCTCCAGCTTGCCCACACAATCAATGGCTTGTTTTGCAGGTGGTTTCGGGCCAAGGTGCACTTTCAATAAGTATTTTGAGCTATGTATTTCGCTTCGGGACTGTTTTTGCAGCCCATACTCTTGCACTCTCAGGTGCATTTGCAAATACTCTGCATTGTTGGGTGCATTTGTAGTTACTCTACAGTTGTGGATGTCTTTGAGCTCCGTTGAATGCATTTGAGCACTCGTGGGTGCACTATTTCAGACTTGGGTTGTGCATTTTCAGTTTGGGATTGCATAACAGATTGCAGTGATTAGTTGATGCCATTTTTGCAATGATTGCATTGCGCAGTCAGTGGCATTTCAAAGCAGCCAGTCGTACTTTGCATTTGCAGCCAGTATTAGTTTGGGATTCGCATGCACATTTGCAGCCAGTTGCACTTTTGGGACTTGCAGTTCCTTTTGTAGATACATTTGTAGCTTGTGGGTATCCCATTTTGCATCCTGTCGACTCTTTCCGACAGTTTTGACAATTTGTCCGAGGGTGACAAGCTGGATGGACCAAACTATGCCTTGTGGTCATTCATGCTTAAGAACATCTTGGTTGGTAAGGGCTTGTGGGATATTGTTAGTGGGGATGATGTGAGGCCAACAGCCTCATCTACATCCAGTACAGCTTCTTCAGGTCAAACTACAGGCAGACAGCAGACTGGTACAGCCCCTCCTGCTAGTCCCATAGCATCGACGGAGGAGTAGAAGAAGTTTGACCACCGCAGTGCCCAAGTGATGTTTTTTATTGCCACACATGTAAAGAGGCACATTATGACGACCATCAAGTTGTGCAAGGATGCAAAGTCAGCATGGGAAAGATTGGCAAACATGTATTATGTTAAGAATGAGGCAAGGGCCATTGCATTGACAAATCAGCTCAAGGATCTCAACATGCAGGAAGGATAGGACATCACTGATCATATTGCCAAGATCACTGACCTACGTGATCAACTAGCAAGTATTGATGAGGAAATAGAAGACAAGAAGCTCGTCTCTATTACTCTCAATAGCTTAGCGCCCTCATATGCCACATTCATCACTTCATTGACAATTGTTCTCAGGGCAGCCCCACTCTCGTTCGACGAGTTGGTTGGGCTTTTGTTGCAAGAAGAGGAGAGATGCTCAAATTTTGCCCAAGCCTCTCGTCAGGGTGAGCCAGCACTTGCCATGGGTGGAAAGGGCAAATTTCAGAAAAAGTTTGAGCCAAAACACAGCCATACAACTCAGCACAAGGAGGGGAATGCAAGCAGTTCAATAAAAATTCAGAAAAAGGATAAATGCAACTATTGCAAAAAGCTAGGACAAGCTCATCTTACCCAGGTGATAGACATTTTGTGTTTGCTGTATTAAGTAAGAAGATGGATGCTAGGAGGGATTTGAATGCTGAAAATCAATCAAGGCATGCTTCCCTTGTTGCAAGTGATACATGGTATATCGACAGTGGTGCTACTAAGCACATGACTCCTCACCAGGAGTGGTTTGAGAGCATCACACCTGTTCTTGGCAGACAGGTTACATGTGCCAATGATGCTTCTCAAGACATCATCAGATTTGGGAACATTCCCATTCAGCTTGATAATGGAAAAGTTAAGTATATCCGAGATGTTTGGTATGTTCCACATTTGAGGCAAAATCTGATTTCAGTTTCAAACATTGCCCATGATCAACATATGTTGGTCGAATTTCAGGATAACCAATGCAGGATCAAGGATCCAAAGAAAGGGTATGAGGTTGAAGCAACAGGCACATATGACAGAGGCTTATATAAGCTTGATGCTTAGCCTTATGATCAGAAGGTATTGGCTATAACAAACACTTCCCAGGCTGATTTATGGCATGCCAAGTTTGGACATGTCCATCACAAGGCATTGTCCTACTTGTACAACAATAATATGACTCAGGGAATGCCAAAATTGCAGCAACCAGCAAATGAAGTTGTGAGGGATGTGCACTTGGCAAATTGCATCGCTTGCCATTCAGTAAACAAGGCAAGAATTTGGTTAAGGCAACCAGCGTGTTGCAAATAGTGCACAGTGATTTATGTGGCCCCATGGCTATTCCCACGCATAGAGGAGCAAGGTACTTTGTGACCTTTATAGATTACTTCTCCAAGTTAACATGGCTTTTTCTCATAAAGGAAAAATCTGAGGTGTTCTATTGGTTTTAGGAGTTCAAAGCTATGGCCAAGAATCAAATCAATTCTAGAATTGGAGCACTCAACTCAGATAGAGGGGGAGAGTACATGTCACATGCATTCCAGGCATTCTTGAAGCGGCATAGGATTAAACATCACTTGACATGCCCTTACACACCACAGCATAATCCAATCCCTGAAAGCAAGAATCGTATTCTCATAGAGATTACCAGATGCATGCTGAAATCCAAGAGAGACTCAAAGGATTTTTGGGGAGAAGAAGTGGTGACAGCCTCTTATATTCATAACAGATGCCCTACCAAAGCTTTGGTTAATGTGACTCCATTTGAGGCTTTGTATGGCTTTAAGCCAAAGGTTAGTCATTTCAGAGTTTTTGGCTCACTAACAAATGCTTTGGTTCCAGATGCACATCGGACAAAGTTTGATGACAAGAGTGTCAAATGCATTTTCGTGGGGTATAGCACTGAAAGCAGGGGATTTAGGCTTTATAATCCCGCTACCAGGAAGATAATAATAAGTAGAGATGTTCTCTTTGCTGAGAATGAGTGCATGCAGCCCGCTAGTGCAGACTTGCCACCATACGATGACACCCCTTGGACATCATCCAGTTTGAGGATGATGAGATGGAGTCTCTTGATGCTTCCCCTTCTACTTCTCATAGTTCAGATGGCTTGCCACATGTTGAGGATGGCTGTCCCTCAAATGTTTCAAATTTGCAACCAATTAATGAGAATACACAGCCTCATGCTTGGAGGCATTATCAACATCGTGAGGCTACTAAAGATGTTGATGCAGCCTCGAGTGGTACAGAAGAGAAATCTATTCCACGTTGGGCAAGGTTGACCATTCAAGATGCTAAGGATCAGCCTACTTTGGGAAAAACCAACGCCAACACTTAGAAAAATCAGAAAAAGGTCAATTTTGCTTTGATGACCTCAGTGATGAAAGCTGAAAATGAGTCTCAGAGCTTCAAGGATGCTCAGCATAATCCGGCATGGCAAAAAGCTATGGAAGCTGAGATTAAATCCATTGAGAAGAATGCCACATGGGACTTGGTTGATGCGCCAATTGGGAAAAATGCGGTTGGCATGAAATAGATTTATAAGGTGAAATATCATTCAGATGGCACAGTTGACAAATACATACCCCGTTTGGTTGCCAAGGGGTATGCCCAAGAGGAGGGCATAGATTATGAGGAGACTTTTGCTCCAGTGGCCAAGATGAACACCATTCGTTCTATCATCTTTCTTGCTACGTTTTATGGTTGGTCAGTCACGAAGTGTACCAGATGGATGTCAAGACCACTTTCCTCACTGGAGATCTTAAAGAGGAGGTCTAGGTACATCAGCCCAAAGGTTTTGAGGTGAAGGGACAAGAGCACAAGGTATGCAAGCTCAGGAAGGCGCTATATGGGCTGAAGCAAGAATCTCGTGCGTGGTATCAGAAGATACATCAGTTTTTGCTGTCCCAGGGCTTCGTAAACACTCATACAGAGCCAAATCTATATGTTCTGCAGCAAAAATCAGAATTGGTCATGTCGGTACTATATGTGGATGACATCATACTCACTGGCAGTGATTTACAGCAGTGCAGTCCGCTTTATGTCACAACTTTGACATGACAGATTTGGGCCTATTGCATTATTGTCTTGGCATTGAGTTTTGGCAAACCTATGATGGGATTTATATGTCACAGACAAAGTATTCGAAGGGGTTGTTGCAGAAATTTAAAATGGAGAATTGTGTTGCAGAAATTTAAAATGGAGAATTGTAAGCCTGTGGCTACTCCATTGGAAAAGGGACTCAAGCTGAGTAAGCATGATGCTGCTGAAAAGTTTGATGGCACTTTGTACAGGCAGTTGGTTGTCAGTTTGATATATCTATGCTCCGCACGGCCTCATATTGCCTACACCACAGGGCTTTTGAGCTAGTTCATGCATTGTCCCATGATCACACATTGGAATGCAGTAAAGAGGGTTCTCAGATATGTCCATGGCACTCTCTCTCTTAGCTTGCATTATGCTTCAAATTGTGATCTAGAGCTGAGTGATTTCACTGACTCAGATTGGTCAGGGGACATTGACGACAGACAGTCCAATACTGGCTATTGCTTCTCATTGGGTTCAGCCTGTATCTCATGGCTCAGTAAGAAGCAAGAGTGAGTCTCTCTTTCCTCCAGTGAAGCAAAGTACAAAGCTGCAAATTCAGCCACTACGGAGTTAATGTGGTTAAGGAAGCTTTTGCATGACTTGCATCATGCACAGGATGGCGAAGCAAACTCTTTCTTCTGTGACAGTCAGAGTTGCATTGCCATAGCCAACAATCCTGTCTTTCATGCTCGCATGAAACACATTGAAAATCATTATCATTATGTACGGGATTGTATTTCTGATGGCTTCATTGATCTCATCTATTGTCCATCTGAGGACAATGTGGTGGATATCTTCACCAAAGCCCTATCAACAGATCTTTTCTTACGACATTGACATGGCTTGGGGATCAGAGACATTCTCACAATGTCGAGGGGGGTTGTGACGTGATTCACAATGACATTATTTTCATGTACTCCCATAGGTTGCATATCCATCTGGATGAATTTGTGCAACCATGGTACTTTAGGTATTGCAGGGTACACCTGAGACGTTTCCAGGGTACTTTCAGCCATATCTTTGAGGGGGGTTTTGTAAGAGATTACAAAGATATGGTGTTGTAGGCATAAAGTCAACCATTTGGTTGACCAGTAGTACTTGGGTACTATATATACCAAGTACTTGTATTGTTTCATTTGAACATTTCTATTGGAGCTTTCTTGTGTGTGCACTCTTGCTCACTCATGTTCACAACCTGTCTCGACTTTGTTCCTACAACTCTTGCCTCCACCAGCAAATGGAAAGCCCATAAGAACATTACATGCAGATATTGTAAGCACAAGGGCCATATTGAAGCACACTGCTACACAAAGAAAGCAAAATAACAAGACCAGCATCATGCCAACTTGGTTGAAGGAGAGGAGACCCCCGAGGAGATTCCAATCATCGACCAAGCACTATCTGCCCATGTCACCCTCATTGAGTATGGCGACTCATATGTATTCTGATTTCTCTTATGTGAATCAATAAAGGTCCTCTGTCTTGAGTAGTCCCTCTAAAATGATGTATGCTTTTGTGGCTTTGAAGTCAATAAGGGTACTCTGCCTTGGGTAGTCCCCCAAAAATGAATGTATTGGGTGTTTACTCTTATGGCTATGCGAGACTCCTACTTAGTTCAGAGTATGGGGTAGCGACGAGGAATGGTTCTCACTGCTAGTTGCAAGCTGACTGAGAAGTCACTTTTACACGAGAGGTGTTGGATAGTTGGACTCCCTCTTTGCAGTATTGCGGTGGAGGGGGGATCGGTCTACTCCTTGCGTGTTGAGTCTCACACTCTTTGCTCTAAGGGGGGATGTTGGAGAAATCATAGTCAAAGAGTGTGTTCTAGTGTGTACTAGGAACTAGTTCATGAGTCTTTGTGTGAGAGTACCATGTGACATCTTGGGAGTTATCCCATATACATATGGTACTTGAGTGTGTGTGTCCACTCTATTTGAATGTTGTACTTTCACTTATCACATCAATCAACTCAAGTAGAGCTTTTGGTCATGTAAGTGATTTCCTTTGGTTCTTGCCTTTCTTTCCATTTCGATTTCCTTTCATTTCTATCTCAACTTATGATTCCTTCCTTCTAGCTCCCTTTCCTCCTTTCCACCTTCTTCCCGTTCCTTCAAAGAACTTCGAGAAGAACAGAGAGCCACTCCACTGCCTGAGTAAGAAAGTTCTCCTAGTAGAAGCTATCCAGGAAGACCACTACATGCTCCTCCAAATGGCCACCAAGGTGTCTATGGTATCTATCCAAATACTGGCCAATATGTGTGCAGGATGGACCTAGGAACCATCTAAGACCTCTGTGCATCCAGATCTCCAAATATGTCACGCTAATATACTCACGAGAATCTCCCATGAAGTACACTGTGCTCTAGAGGATGTAATGATACCATGTCCAACCACACGAGAAAGAAAGGAATCTAAAACTGAATGCATATTCCTCTCCTAGTGCGAAAAAACATGACCTGAAAGCAATTTTTGCCTGAATTTGAGCAATATTTGGCATCTAGTTTGTGTTCTTGAATAAAAAGAATGTCAATGGATTCCCTAGTAAACCTGGATGAAGCTCATTACGAATCAGCTGCCTATGATGGCGATGTGGTATACCACCCAGACCTTGGATTCAGCAAGAGGAAGTAGGCCGGAAACTTACCCAACCTAGCAGCGAAAACAACTTCCTGCATGGCAGATCTCCTAGAGTAGTGTAGAGGAAGAAATCCACGAGGGAAAGAACACCCAATCCTATGAAAGATGATGGCCTGTGGATGGGGAACTATTAACCGCATCACCAAAGGTAGAGGGGACAAACTCTCTCTCTCCAAAATCAGCCAGTGGAGAGAATGAGTTCCTCAAAGCCAAACATGGCACCAGAGTGCATAACAGCCCTCCTCCCTGCAAAGGAGTTGAAGAGGCATGAACAAATCCTTTCCTCGATCAATGGTGGGAGATGAAGAACTGAGGTGAAAAGGGGCTGCTCAGACATAAGTCTAGGACTTATAATAGGATCTGAAGGAATATCCTCACTAGCCCCGTCTGAGGCTAGGTCTAGGCTGAGACGAGAGGGGGTCTATGAGACTGAAAAAAACTTGCTACAATGATTTGAAAGGGTGGAGCGGGCATCATCACCCGCAACAAATACAACATAATCATAACAGATATAATACATGATTATCTAAGCATTTGGCTAAGGTGGAACTATGATGATCCTCTGGAGACTAGCGGGGGGGGAAGGTCAAGGGGAGCCTGACAATGAATGACCTGCGACTGCATGAAACCAGTGATAGGGCTCTGACAGCAGCCTCCTAGTGGTGGCCCTGCATCGAACAAGTGCACTGTTAACCTCGTGGTCATGCCCTTAGTCTGGTGGACATGGAAGGGAGATCCAAGCATGATCTGCACATCAGTCGACTATCGAGTCTCTCATATCGTTGGCTCGAGACCTTGATCCCGTGGACCACTCGGGACCTGCTGGCCCATCTACCATCAACGGCAGAGGGAGGGAGGGGAGACGGCAACAAGAGGGAGGGCAAAGGGGGGGGGGCAGCAGCTTCAAAAATGTATGTTTGGAGGGCACTTGCTGTTCTAGACCGAATCTCATGTTAATACATTGAAAAGGTGTGTGGGCCAAGATGATCATACTTCTCCAATCTTACCTCTGAAGAAACACGTGGAATAGAATAGATGCATCTTGGAAGAGGAGTGAGAGCACAAGATGTAACCAAAAATGTTGTTGTGAGAGAGGTGACTCTCTCTTATAGAAATGGGGAGAAGGTGGCCTAGATCAAAGGTACCTTCCCTACATCAGTGGCAATCAGCCCCTACATCAGTGGGACTGGCCTAAATCAAAGGAACCTCCCATGTGGGGACCTTTGGCTTACATCATCACTTAGGTCACACACTAGACACATCATAGCACTTGATGTGCCTCTACAACACACACACACACACACACACATGTGACTCCCCTAGATGCATACATGCACCATAGAGCAAGCCCGTGATCACACTTATCCCAACATACCCCCCCTCAAGGGTTTGCCTCTTGCAATGTCAAGGATACATCTAGTCTCATAGTTTCTCATGCCATCTCATGGTGGTAACACATGGCCATCTCATGGTGGTCAAGGATAAATCTATGTCTAGGATCTCATGCTAGCAAAGGTGTCCAAGGATCAAGGTTCACAAAAATGGGATAGACCAAACACATATCACATGGCCTACATCATATGGTGACCAGAGGTGATTTACAAAAGATAAAACATATGACATTCTTTTTGGAGTACTACTCCAGGCAGAGAACCTCAAAATTTGACCAAGTGATGATAAACAAAAATTCAAAGATAAGTTGCTCAAAAGGCCTTGTCTTCTACTACAAAGTTGGATGCTTCTTTTGCTGATGTAGTTCTTTCTTCAGCCAGATTTGCTTTGTTGTTGATGTAGCCCTTCTTCACAAGAAATGCTTCATTCTCTTTAGAGTTGTTCTTCTTCATGGAATAACACAGTCCCTTTTCCAATTGTAGCCAAAGAAACTTAATAAGCAAGATATATTTGAAGCATTTCCCTTGTGCATCAAATACCGTCGTGTGAAGATGATCCCAAGCTTCACGTGAAGTTTCAAAGCCATCAATGTGGTGAATGTATGAGTCACTTAATCCCAAAGCAATGATAGCAAGAGCCTTCTTGTCTTTGATCAACCGATCAGCTTCTTCTTTTGTAGGCTTCTTTTCCTTTCCATTCACAACATTCCATATCCCCTTTTTCATAAGCACAAACTTAGCTTTTGTTTGCCAAGTATGGAAACTAGTTCCATCAAACTTCTCTACTTGCTCGGGCTTAGTCATGTTTACAATTCAAGTACTCATAAATCATGGTCAAAGAGAATCACATAGTCATCATTCTAAATGCAAAGTATAAGGACACTCATGAGCTCCATGACTGAGTTCTACTACTCAAGTACAATAAAAACAATGAAAGTTTGCAATAAATAATAGAAGCCCCAAACTTATGGTGATCGCTCAACACCCTTTGACCAAAATATGAAGAATTCTGCCAGCAGAGACCAAGGTATATTGGAGGGTGCAATTTAGACACATAAAACATGAACTGAGGGGGCTTTTAAAGCAGAAATAACACTAGTATACCAGACCAGGGCTACCAGCAAGAAGAGGCGCAATGTTGCGCCAGGTCGCCATATAGAAGCTTAGCAAAATCGACTGGTTTTTTGTCTGTTTCTCCTCAAATGCTCAACCAAACGAGCTCAAACTTCATCAGCAGCTTGCTTGTAGCGTTGCCCAACTCGTGCTCAGAGGAATTATCGAATAGTCAAGGCATTGGGCAGAATTATGTGAAAGTTCGCCGAGCGAAGAAGCTATCAGCACGAGCATATGCGGGAATATATTTCTAATTGCTTGCAGCCAGGAGGTCGCCCATATTCAAGGATGCTTGGCCTGAAAGGGCTCTGGGAATGGTTGCTTGTAGGTAGAGAACAAGCTCACATAAAATTTTGAAAGGAAAGGAAAATGGAGATGATGAGGAATCTTTGAAAGAACTAGTAGTTCATGCTAGAGAGCGCATCTAATGCTAGGCTAGGCTAGATCTAGAACCTAAGGCTCTGATACCAAATGAAGAAACACGTGGGATCTAATAGAATAGATGCATCTTGGAAGAGGAGTGAGAGCACAAGATGTAACAAAAAATGTTGTTCACTTTGGATTGTGAGAGAGGTGACTCTCTCTTATGGAAATGGGGAGAAGGTAACCTAGATCAAAGGCACCTTCCCTACATCAGTGGCAATCAGCCCCTACATCAGTGGGACTGGCCTAAATCAAGGAACCTCCCATGTGGGGGCCTTTGGCTTACATCATCACTTAAGTCACACACTAGACACATCATAGCACTTGATGTGCCTCTACACACACACATGTGACTCCCCTAGATGCATATACCTAGATGAATCCACGAACATTCCCAAACTCATCCTCTAAAAACACAACATAGTGTAGTTTCAATCTCACCAGAGTCACTCATAAGATTGAAAACCATAAACTCCATCATGCATAGAAGGGACTAGCTACTAAGACATCCCCATTGACGTCATCAGCACCCAACAGTGGGTGTAGACCATAGTATAAAACTATGCTCTCACACATACAAATCCACACACCCACACATACTGGAGCATCCATTTATACAAAGTCTTCGTACTGAGTTTCTGTCGGCACTCCGGAGGTGAAGGGAAAACTCAGCCATGATAAAGGCTAGCACTAAAGGAGAAGGCTAATCAAAAAGTAGTCCAAATCTCTTCATTCAAGCTACAACTGCTTGTGAAGTCTAAATGATTTCATTTTAGTCTCTCCCAAACGAGCATCTAAATATAAATCTAGCTGGTAGGGCAATGCACCATTTAAGATAGAAAGAATTATCGCAATACCAGCAGGCCGCAACTTGCATACATGCACCATAGAGCAAGCCCTTGATCACACTTATCCCAACAACCTCCGCTCTTGATAATAAAGTCTGAATAGTTCTAGAACCAGAGTATATTCTTGGGTATATAAGAATGGAAGGAATGGCAAGAACATTGTGGAATCTCTGGTCAAGTGCAAAGGTTACCTGCGGATGACAACACTCGGGTGGAATCAACATTTCTTGAAGAATAGCCATATGTAAGATTATGCTAGGAATCAGATATGGTCACAATGTAGCAAAGAAGTACATCAGGTTACTGACAGGAATTTCCATGAGCTTATAATTATGGAAGAAGAGATAGTTATTATGGTGGAATGTGGACTGTTTATTCCACACAGAAGTCAAAATATCCAAGTGCACTACAAGCATGCTTAAGTAGGGGGGGTGTCGTGGACTTGGAGAAGATAGTCATATTAGGAGAGCCCAAAGCACTTACAAATCTAAATTTGGGTACTTCTAGGCCAAGAATGCATGAAAAAAGTAATTGCAATGATACGTTTTAGAGAGCTTAATAACCACAGACATTGACAATGAGTTCCCCAAAGTATATTAAAGTACTGGTGTGATTGGGTTCAGCACCAAGGGAGAAGGCAATTCTTTAACTGTTGTATATAGAGAGGGTAGTCTATGAGAGATTTGTATCTTTTGGCTTTTTAGTTTGGATTCAATTTGGACATTCCAGCTCTTTCTCAATCCATGAGATCTTGGTTCATGCGCCACCTCCACATGAGAGCCTGTGCCATGCTCTAGTTTCAAGTTTCAGCCTTTGAATGGCACCCCATGTATACATTTGCTCTTTGAACTTGGTATACATTCTCTGTTGTTTTATAGAGCATGCTTTAGCTTCTTTAGGGTACATCAAACCTCGCAATCCTCTTGTACCTTTCAATCAGTGTCCATCCGCTTTGCAAGTCAATTGTATTCTCTTGTACGCACTCTCATTTGGACGTGTCAAGCCAATTCTTAGCTTAGAGTGGACTGTGTCACATTGCACAGGGAAGCACTTCCTCACATAAGTGGTCTAAGGCTGGCAGTAATACTTCCGCAAGTGAGCAACCCACCCTTCAACATTGGTGAGGGAAAAAAATCCTGCAAGTCCAAGCATTCAGCAACAAAGTCTCAATGTATTGCGGAAGAACCGTCTACACTCTATTAAACTGAGGATGATATGCTCTACTGGAAGTAAGATTAGTGCCCACTATTTGTAATCACTTCCTGAAAAAGTGACCCATGAACTTGAGCACCATGTCACTAACAACATGTCGCTGTTAACAACTTACGCTGAAGGCATCCAAAGCTTCAATGAGAACTTTGGCTGCATAACAAAGTGCTCAAGTGTCATGTGGTTGGGCTTGACCTTGAGTTTTCTCCCCTTTAAGTAGTTAAACCATTCCTATAAGGTATGTAGGAAGGCTAATGCTTCCTGCTCATAGACATAGTGTGTGGCTGCCTTTGTTTAATGGCTAGTACTCCATGTTTCTGTCTGTGGACAGGTCCCAATCCTTTGCCACTACCATCTTTCTCATATCCTAGAAAAGTGGGCCTACCCTGGGGCACATCAAAGCATTTTTCAAATCTTCATGTGCTCTTCTATCTACTAGCATTTGTCTCGCAGTGAAACCTTCATCCCGAACCTTTATCATATCATTTACATATTACTAGCATTTGTCTCGCAGTGAAACCTTCATCCCGAACCTTTATCATATCATAGAATCTTCTATAGTTCTATCTACCTTCATCCTGAACCTTTATCATATCATTTACAATATTACTAGCATTTGTCTCGCTGTGAAACCTCAACCCCATCGAAATTTATTCCCCTGCTTTCTAGTTGGTGAGATCAACGGCAGGGAAAGTGCCGAAGATCTGCACAATGCCTAATGTTTGTCCTGAAAAGAAAGCAATTCGTACCTTTAAGAAAGAAGAATCGCCCATTTTGAGCCCTGACACGAAAACGTGATTCTTGTCACCAGGTAGGGTTGGGCACAGATGAGTAAGCTAGTGCTGCTACTCCTAGGCAGACCTTCCAATTAATCTAGGACTAGATTTTCCCAAGTAGCTCAAAACAGGGACAGCTCAAACTCTCAATCCTGCAAAAGGCATCAATGCTAATTCTGCAATGTACCTCGCTTCCACAAGTAAATTCCCTTTGCTCTCATGTTGTGGGGGAGGAGATAGACATTAATCCTTCAAAAGGAGGACGACCCCCTCAATAAAAGATCTGAACTCACAATCTCCCCTTCCATACATGCAAGCCCTACCACTAGGATATGGACCATTATCTTGTCTCTAAAGGGAACCAGACCCCCCTCTTCATTGACGTTCCCCTCTCTCACACCTCACGCATGCTATTCCCTCCCCTTTTAGTGTTCACTTCATTAATGTCTCCCCCATTACTCCACCTCCCTCATTGCCCCCTTGTTCTCGCCCCTGTCCCTGTCCCGCCTCCAATAAATTAAATAGAATCACCATTTATATAACATAAATAGACCACACAATACTTGAATGCATGATACTTACGTTCATGGAGATCCTTTGCTTTAACCTTAAGGCCTGAAACTGCTGATAGAACTGCAAAAAAAGGATGAAGTTCGTTATCATCTGAGTGAACTGAAGCTGGACACATTCTCCAGAATCAGATATGACTTTAAGTACATATCTAACAAGACCAGACAAGGCCTACTGTTTACCTGAGATAGTGGGTGTCAGCACGCCATCACCAATTACCATACAGGTCCCAAGTAAGACAACAATAAGAAGTAGAGTCCGCAAACATTGATGGCGTTCCAGAAATGACTTGATGACATGAGATCGTCGTGTGGCAGGAGGTTGCTCCAATTTGTACGTTGAAAGTTCTTCATCCACTGCCTGTTGGTTTGGCAAAAGGCTTAGCTTTGCATGTCTGCATAGCAACGAGTAAAGGGCAAATGTGCCACCTATGACAATGCAAAAACTTCTAATCAGTTGTATGAGTGACTGCATTTCTTTAATCAAAAATCAATTATGGAACATCAAAGCCTCAAACTGAATCTATGCCACTCATGGTGGACATATGAGTGGACATATTAAGTCTGGATAGATCATTTTGTGAACAGCACCTTTCTTGAGCATTTGAAATTTTCTGCTTTCTGGGGCGTGTAGATAATTTGCAAACCTTTTCAGTTGTATCGATTCAGAAAAAAAAAGCATCATACTGCGAACAAAATTGCACGTGGAGTATAGCTCGATGTCATTATGACCTGGAAAAAAGTTAACACACCTTCACCATTGTCATCTGCTCTCAGAACAATAAAGACGTATTTCAGTGCAGGGATCAAAGTAAAAGTCCAGAATATGAAGGATAAAACACCAAGTATTTCTGCATCGCTTTCAGAGAGTCGCACTCTACTTCCAAAAAATGTGCTTTTGTAGACATAAAGGGGAGATGTGCTCAGATCCCCATAAACAACCCCAAAACTTTGATATGCGAGGGTAAGTACTGCCTTCCATGAAGGTCTCTGCAAAAGCAGGAGCCATATTAACTTGAATTACATGACATGTCATCTCTTCAAGATTAGTTTTAACAGGCACTGAGCTCCACATCGTAAATACAGAATCGTTGAAATTGTGTTTCTTTCTTTGTTTCATTTGCAGACTACAATAACTGCCTCGAATATAAAACAAATGAGCCATAAAAAATTGTTCAAGATCAAATTCTATCCTACTCCTTTTAGTTTTGCATTGACATCCGGTCACACACAAATGCAAAAAAAATGCAAACCCCGTGTGAAAGCTAGCTTTACACCATAGCGTTTGCCATACATCTTCTATTGGAGCTTTCTTGTGTGTGCACTCTTGCACACTTGTGTTCACAACCTGTCTCTACTTTGTTCCTACATTTGGTATTACAGCTTTGTACTCTGCCTCACTTGAGGAAAGAGAGACTCGCTCTTACTTCTTACTGAGCCATAAGATGCATGCTGAAATTCAAGAGAGTCTCAAAGGCTTTTTGGGGAGAAGCACTTGTGATAGCCACTTGTATTCAGAATAGATGCTTTGGTTAATGTGACTCCATTTGAGGCCTTCTATGGCTTTAAGCCAAAGGTTAGTCATTTCAGAGTTTTTGGCTCAGTGGCATATGCTTTGGTTCCATATGCACATCATACAAAGTTTGATGACAAGAGTGTCAAATGCATTTTCGTGGGGTATAGTACTGAAAGCAAGGGATTTAGGCTTTATAATCCCGCTACCAGGAAGGTAATAATCAGCAGAGATGTTCTCTTTGCTGAGAATGAGTGCATGCAGCCCGCTAGTCACCATACGATGACACCCCTTTGGACATCATCCAGTTTGAGGATGATGAGATGGAGTCTCTCGATACTTCCCCCTCTACTTCTCATAGTTCAGATGGCTTGCCACATGTTGAGAATGGCTCTCCCTCAAATGTTTCAGATTTGCAGCCAATTAATGAGAATAGACCGCCTCATGTTTGAAGGCATTATCAACGTGAGGCCACTAAACATGTTGATGCAGCCTCGAGTGGTACAGAAGAGAAATCTATTCCATGTTGGGCAAGGTTGACCATTCAAGATGCTAAGGATCAGCCTACAGCCTACTTTGGGGAAAACCAGGGACAGCACTCAGAAAAATCAGAAAAAGGTCAATTTTGCTTTGATGACCTCAGTGATGGAAGCTGAAAATGAGCCTCAGAGCTTCAAGGATGCTCAGCATAATCTGGCATGGCAGAAAGCTATGGAAGCTGAGATTAAATCCATTGAGAAGAATGCCACATGGGACTTGGTTGATCGCCCATTGGGAAAAATGTGGTTGGCACGAAATGGATTTATAAGGTGAAATACCATTCAGATGGCACAATTGAGAAATACAAAGCCCTTTTGGTTGCCAAGGAGTATGCACAAGAGGAGGGGATAGATTATGAGGAGACTTTTGCTCCAGTGGCCAAGATGACCACCATTCGTTCTGTCATCTCTCTTGTTGCGTTTTATGGTTGGTCAGTGTACCAGATGGATGTCAAGACCGCTTTCCTCACTGGAGATCTTAAAAAGGAGGTCTAGGTACATCAGCCCCAAGGTTTTGAGGTGAAGGGAAAAGAGCACAAGGTATGCAAGCTCAGGAAGGCTCTATATGGGCTGAAGCAAGCACCTCGTGCGTGGTATCATAAGATACATCAGTTTTTGCTGTCCCAGGGCTTCGTAAATGCTCATACAGAGCCAAATCTGTATGTTCTCCAGCAAAAATCAGTATTGATCATGTTGGTACTATATGTGGATGACATCATACTCACTGGCAGTGATTTGCGGCAAATTACAATAGTGCAATCCACTTTATGTCACAGATTTGGGCCTATTGCTCTATTGTCTTGGCATTGAGTTTTGGCAGACCCATGATGGGATTTCTATGTCACAGACAAAGTATTCGAAGGGGTTGTTGCAGAAATTTAAAATGGAGAACTGTAAGCCTCTGGCTACTCCATTGGAAAAGGGACTGAAGCTGAGTAAGCATGATACTGCTGAAAAGTTTGATGGCACTTTGTACAGGCAGCTAGTTGGTAGTTTGATATATCTATGCTCCACACGGCCTGATATTATATTATTGAGTGTATATGACCACAATGCATAGTTGGGTCCATCCAACTTATATGCCTCAATTACGGTACCAAAATTCTCAGTAAGAGACATGATTGCAAGCTCAATAATAAATGCAAGTTTACCTGCAAAGGAAAAGACAGCAAATGGACAACTGAAAGACTACTGACTGCTATGCAATCACTACAATGGCATTCACTTGACAGTGGCTTCTCTGAAATAGCAATAAATCTGCCCCCAAAATTTTTCTTAAACCTCAATTCATTCCAAGATACAAAATACAATCAAGCACTATATTTATGCCCCAAAAAATTATCCTCAACCATAGTCAAACACTGGCTCAAATGCAATGTACTTCTGCCCCAAAAAATTACCTTAAATCGCAGCCAAACAATGGCTCACAATGCAATAGCGAACTCTTGCTCAATATTTTTTTAGCTTCATAACCTTGATAGAACATATTACAATTCTAAATCTTTTCTTGTTAATGTCAAAGAAAAAGTTGTAAATCCTGGAAAGAACTTCAATTTGTGTCTCATAAAAGTTTCACATCTTTGGCGAATGTTTCGAACCTTAATTTTTATCATGACATACAAACTTTTGACATTAATATTAAAGTTTTGCTTCTTAATGAAACTAATAGGAAAAAATCATCCATGTTCCCAATTCTGTGTGTGTGTGTGTGTGTGTGTGTGTGTGTGTGTGCACCTTAGTAAGTCTCTCAAACTCTTCTATCATGATCTTTTGGGCTCTCTAGTGGTTATATATTGCTCTATCTCTTGATCTCTCCTTAGGCATCCAAAAGTACATCAACTTACAGCCAACACTTGGCTTTAAAAATGCACAACACCTGAGCAATGATTTACACTCAATGTGTCGCCAAAAAACTGTCCCAAAGGCACTGACACCTGTGCAATGCATATTGCAAGACACCTGTGCAATTTGCAATGAGCTGAAGCAAGGATCTCGCGCTGGAGCAGGAGCAAAAGTCGAACCACCAAGTCGAATTCGGAGCTCAAGATGCGAGTGGCAATCTGCAGAGGTAACCGGCAAGCAGGCAAGGCGAATGGCAAGCTGGAGAGGCAAGCTGTACAGACATCAAGTCCGTATAGTACGGACCTATACGGGTGTACGAAAATGGTCCGAGGCAATGTACGGATGGCGAGACAACAGTCCATATTGCAAGCAAAATGTACAGGCACTCTAAATTGGGCTGTACGGACCTGTTTCTGGGCAGCAAGAGCACGGGCTGATAACGAGGCAAACGGGAGCTGGTCTAGAAGCTATACGATCGCCAATGTATGCCAAACGAGTGTGGGTAAGCTCAAAAGTAGAAGCTTGCAAGAAAAACTCAATTCTCCGCGACAGAATTGCAGTAGGAGCACGTGGGACAGCGGGAAGCAAGTAGGCAAGCTGAATCAACTAGCTCTGATACCACATGTAGGAACAAGAATGGGGATGGATTGTGAACACAAGAGAACAAGAAGTGAACACAAGTGAACTCCAACTGAAATGTTCAACCAAATAAAGTACAAGTACTTGGTATATATAGTCCAAGTACTAGAACACACTAAAACTCCAAAATAGACCAAAGTCTCAGTCTATACTACACCACCATATCATTGTATATATATCTACAAATCACCCCTCAATGATATAGCTGAAGTATTCTGGAATGATCTCAGAAGTACCTTAAGTACCTAAAGTACTATGGTTGCACAAATGCATCCACATGTAGATATAGCAACCTATGAGAGTACAAAAGAAAAAATATATCATTTTACGACCGCCCTTGACATTGTTTGAATGTCTCGTATCCCCAAGCCATGTCAATGTCATGTGAAGAGAGCCGCTGATAGGCTTTTAGTGAAGCTATCTGCCACATTGTCCTCAGTGGAACAATATGTGAGATCAATGAAGCCATTTATGATACAATCCAACACATAATGATAGTGGTTTTCAATGTGTTTCATGCGAGCATGAAATACAGGATTGTTCCCAATAGCAATGCAACTTTGGATGTCACAAAAGATCAGAGTTGCGTTACCATCCAGAGCATGATGCAAGTCATGCAAAAGCTTCCTTAACCGCATACATTCCATAGTGGCTGAATTTGCAGCTCTGTATTCCGCTTCACTAGAGGAGAGAGACACGTGGTCTTGCTTCTTACTGAGCCATGAGATGCGCGCTGAGCCCAATGAGAAGCAATAGCTGGAAGTGAATCAATGTCCCCTAACCAATCTAAGTCGGTGAAGCCACTCAGAGAAATGTCACCATATGGAGCATAATGCAGCTCATAGGATAGTGTACCCTGTAGATATCTTAGAACCCTCTTTGCTGCATTCCAATGCATGACTGTGGGACAATGCATGAACTCGCTAAGAAGCCATATGGCATAGGCAATATATGGTCGTGTGGAGCATAAGTAGATCAAACTGCCCACGAACTACCTGTACGATGTGCCATCAAACTTTCAGCTGTATCATGCCTACTCAGCTTGATTCCCTTTTCCAATGGAGTGGCCACAGGCTTACAGCTCTCCATCTTAAATTTCTGCAACAACCCCTTCGAATATTTTGTCTGTGACATAGAAATCCCCCTTGGGTTTGCCAAAATTCAATGCCAAGACAGTAGTGTAAGAGGCCCAAATCTGTCATGTCAAAATTCTGACACAAGACAAACTGCACTGCTGCAATTTGCTGCAAATTACTACCAGTGAGTATGATATCATCCACATAAAGCACAAGCATGAACAAATTTGATTTTTGTTGCAAAACATATAAATTTGGCTCTGTATGAGTGTTGACAAAGCCCTGGGACAGCAAGAACTGATATATCTTATGATACCATGCACGAGGCGCTGGTTTCAGCCCCTACAAGGATTTTCTGAGTTTGCATACCTTGTGCTCCTATCCCTGAACAACAAAACCATGGGGCTGATGCACATAGTCTTCCTCCTTGAGATCCCCATTGAGGAAGGCGGTCTTGACATCCATTTGGTACATAGCCCAACCATAAAACGCAGCAAGAGAGATGATAGAGCGAATGGTAGTCATCTTTGCCACCGAAGCAAAGGTCTCCTCATAATCTATCCCCTCTTCTTGTGTATACCCCTTGCCAACTAAGCGGGCTTTGTACTTCTCAACTGTACCCTCTGCATGACACTTTATCTTGTAGATCCATTTGGTGCCAACCACATCCTTGTCAATGGGCACATCAATTAAGTCCCATGTAGCATTCTTCTAAATGGAGCTAATCTCAGCTTCCTTCAGATTGCCATGAGCATCCTCAAAGCCCTGAGGCTCAGTTTCAGCTTACATCACTTGGGTCATGAGAGCAAAATTCACTTGCTTCTTAGCATTCTGAGTACTGGCCCAGGCTCTCCCCATTACAGGCTGATCTTTAGCATTTGCGAGTGTCAACCTAGCCCATCTAGGAACTGAATTCTCAGCTACCCCGCTGGAAATAGCATCTGGAAGTACAATACAGGCTGATCTTTAGCATCTGCAAGTGTCAACCAAGCCCATCTAGGAACTGAATTCTCAGCTGCCCCCTTGGGAATAGCATCTCGAGTAACATCCTTTGCACATCATTGATAATGCTTCCAAATATTGGGTTGTCGCTCCCCATGAGCTGGCTGCAAATCTAAACATTTGAGGGAAAAGAATCCTCAACATGTGGCAACCCTACTGGAGTCTGAGAGGTAGAGGAAACATCAACTGGAGAACCCAAATCAGTATTATCATCAAACGGAATGATGTCCAAATGTGTATTATCATATGGAGGCAACTCCTCACTGATGGGCTGCATGCTATCATGCTCGACAAACAAAACATATTTGCTTATGATTACTTTCTTTGTGGCTGGATCATAGAGCCTAAAGCCTCGGCTCTCAATGCTATACCCCACAAAGATGCAATTGATGCTCTTATCATCAAGCTTGGATCAATTTTCAGCTTGGATCAATTTTCAGCTGATACCAAAGCATATGCAACATACCCAAATACTCTGAAATGATTCACCTTGAACTTGGACCCATAAAATGCCTCGAAAGGCGTCATGTCAACCAATGCTTGTGTATGGCATCGATTATGAATATAAGTGGTTGTAACAAATGCTTCGCCCCAAAATACTTTTGACATTCTCTTAAATTTCAGCATACACCATGTCATCTCCATAAGAGTCACGTTCTTCCTCTCTACAATCGGATTATGCTAAGGCGTGTATGACACTATTTTGTGAATCTTTATCCCATGCTCCTTCGGGTATCATTGAAAAGCATGTGTAGTATACTCTCCCCCATTGTCAGAATTAAGTATTCCAATTCTAGAATTGGTTTGATGCTCAGCCATTGCTTTGAACTCCTTAAACCAATTGAACACTTTGGATTTGCTTTTCATGAGAAAGAGCCAAGTGAACCTGGAGTAATCATCAACGAATGTGACAAAATACCAATACCCTCTATGGGTTGTGACATTCATTGGTCCACAAACAGTACTATGCACAATCTGCAAAACCCTTTGTGCTCTTACTAAACTTGGACCATCCTATTGAAACAGTAGGCGATGCAGCTTTCCAAGAGCACAAGCTTCACACACCTCTTGAGCGTGCTGCTGTAATTTTGGCAATCCTTCAACCATATTATGATTATGCAAATATGTCAAAGCTCTGTGATATGCATGACCAAACCTGGCATGCCATAAATCACCTAGATTAGCAGAAGATACAGCCATAGCATGCTGATTATAGGGCCGAGCATCAAGCTTGTAAAGACCCATGCTGGCCTCATAAGAGCCTGTAGCCACAATCTCATATCCTTTCTTTGGATCCTTGATCCTGCATTGCTCATCTTGAAATTCCACAAGCATGTACTAATCATGACCCATGGATGAAACTGAAACAAGATTTTTCCTCAAGTCAGGAACATACAGACATCACACCTCTTAAGCGCGTTGCTATAATTTTGGCAATCCTTCAACCATATTATGATTATGCAAATATGTCAAAGCTCTGTGATATGCATAACCAAACCTGGCATGCCATAAATCACCTGGAATAGCAGAAGAGACAACCATAGCATGTTGATTATAGGCTTGAGCATTAAGCTTGTAAAGACCCATGCTAGCTACAATCTCATACCCTTTCTTTGGTTCCTTGATCCTGCATTGATCATCCTGACATTCCACAAGCATGTGTTGATCATGACCCATGGATGGAACTGAAACAAGATTTTTCCTCAAGTTAGGAACATGCCAGACATCACATATACTTTTTCTTTCTTGAAGCCAAAAGGATAGGAACATCTAGCACTCCTGTGATGTCCTGACTGGCATCATTGGCACAAGTAGCCTGTCTGCCATGAACAAGTTTGATTTCTTCAAACCAATCTTTCCTGTGAGTCATGTGCTTCGATGCACCACTATCTAGATACCAAGTATCTATGGCAGCAAATGAAGAATCACTAGATGAAGCATGAGAAGCATCATATGCAACTAAATCCCCTCTTGCACCAAAGCTATCTTGAAATGCAGTAGAAGCATAATCTTTGAAGCATTGGCACTTTCAGCTGGTGCAACTACCGCTTGTGCATTGCCTCTTTTTCTCATTGGTAATCCTTTTCTGACACTCTGCAATGTAATGACCAAGCTTCTTGCAATAATTGCATCTGTCTTGCTTCACCTTTGAACCTTTATCTGCATTCCCTGCATTTGTGTTTGCATTCCCTTCCTTCCTGGACTGATAAGCATGACTGGTCTTTTTCTGAAATTTACCATTTCCATGAGTGGCAAGTGCTTGCTTGCTCACTCTGACTAGAGGAACGTGCTGCATTTGTGTTTGCATTCCCTTCCTTCCTGGACTAATAAGCATGAGTGGTCTTTTTCTGAAATTTACCCTTTCCATGAGTGGCAAGTGCTTGCTCACTTTTTTTTTTTCAAGAAAATTACTTCATTAAGTATGAATGAAAACCGTGAGAGCAAGCTCAAATGCGGGAGTACCTCATGCAATGCATGAGGAAAAAACAGCTCAAAGTGAGCTAATAAAGAACCAAGGCGGAGGCTGAAAATGCCATCTCAACCCTGAAGGAAGCTCAGAGAAGAAAGGAGATCCCCTCCAAACTCTGAAAAAAGTAACTCTCCTGGCTAAGGATGCACTCAATCAAACCCTTGGCAAGTGTGCATGCAATTACGATCCGTCCGGCATCTATGACAACCCTCCTCACCAAATCCACCTCCTCTAATTAAGCAAAACCCTCTTCCTCATCCCATTCTCATCATGGTAGATCGACATCATGATGATGATGTCCCAGACTTGGACAACAATGGCAAAAACTTCTTCAATAGCCCAAACTTCAACAAAAACAAAAGAAGACCTTCTAAGAAAGCTTGAATTTCCAAAGTACAATGGCCGGGGTGATCCAAAGAGGTTCCTTCAACTCTTTGATGCTGCTTGTAGAGTGGTAGGTGATCAATCTAATGAGACCAAAGCCATGGTTTCCTATGGCATTGGTGGTGGATGAAGCCTCCAAATGGTACTTAGATATTTTGGTCGAGGGACGTGCCATATGGGCACTCCTTTCAAGCTAATTTTAGTAGCAATTCCAAATGCAAGGCCTTGAAGATGACCCGGCTCTCCAATTGGGCAAGATCGAACAAGGCCTTCATGAAGAAGACCACACATATCTAGGCCAAATGAAGCACTTGATTACCAAATGCAAAACCTCACCGAAATGATAAATACCTCACGTCCTGGTTCATTATTAGTTTGAAAAAGAAATTTCATAAAGAAATTAAGAAGATACTCACGAGGATCCCTGCATGCTCGCCCAAATGGCCATCAGAGTGTGTACTGTGTCAGTCCAAATACTAGCCATAGTCTAGGAAGGGTGAACCTGGATACCCTCCATCGCCTCTCTACACCTGGCTCTCTAAATATGCCAAGCTGCAATGCTAGCCAAAATCTCCCAAGACGTGTCTACTGAGGCATGGGCAGCTCTGAAAGGAGTGTGGGAAACATCCTGGAGGGAACAAGACTCCACTAAATGTCGTCGTACAATGAAAGCTGGATCTGGATCATGTCCCTCAAAGAATACCTATGGGCCAGTAAGAGAGAACCAAGCTACTGAACCCCAGGTCATATAGAAAGGTGATGTATGAAAGATGCTGAAAATCCTAGCAACACCTTTCCAGATCGTCCTCGCCTGTCTGTACTCCCAAAGGCAATGCTGTACTGACTCAATTGCCATGTGACAACGAGGACAAGTAGGCTCAGCCCCGAACCTGGATCTCCACAGGTTCACTGCAATCCCTCCATGAATAGAAAGCCAAAAGAAAAGAGTGACCTTAGGGATTTCCAGAGCCTACGCCAAAAGTTCTTCTGCATAGCTGCAAAAATTTGAAAACTATCCCAATGTAGCGCTCTGGAGGGCCTCCAACCTCTACTCCTGAGCTGAAATCTCCAGACATTTCTAACTGTATATCGAAAGAAGGGAAAGCTCTTGTCTTGGTGCCCCTCATCAATCCATTCTCACTCCCCTGGGTCCCACTGCAAGAACCTAATATGTTAACCACCATATAGCCAGAGTCTCCAAGACCCCAGCGTAAGGAGAATAGGATCAGGGTCAAGATACCACTATGAATCCTTGCCCCACTCCATGAATCCTGCAATCTTGACAAGCTGAAATGCAACCTCCAAAAGAATATCATCAGAAGATCTGATAAGTCTGCCTCCCGACTGAACATCAAAGACAAGGGTATCCTCATGTGCATCCTGCAATGCAATGACCTATAACTGAGGTGGCCAACTGCTAAAAATCTCTGATTCTCTGAAAGTCTCATAAAGGCCTGCCATGCGCCTACGGTAAAGATAGGTCCCCTCTCCCATCTAGACCACTGCATATAATGTGACACTCCTAGTGGCCTGCCATGATGATCCAAAATCGAGTCATTCCACATGACTGGCTACCTTTGAATCTCTTCACGAGAAGTGGGTGGAACTCTGCGAAGTGTGTTTCTGAAGCAGCCCCAAGCTTTCAGAATAGCAGCCATGGGAGGGGAAGGTTGGGATTTGAGACCCGAAGACGGTTTGGAAACTCTCATGAAGTTGGGCTGAAGTAAAGATCCATCTGCTGCTGTCCAGCCAATCTCCCCCATGAGAAGGGGTGCAAAATTGAATGCTACGTGAGAAAAAATCCTTCCAGGGCTCCTATCCAGGCATCAATCCACGTACTACAAACTTGCAGAGCAAGGCCATACTCTGCAAGCTAGGGTCAATAATATTGAGACCCCCTTCTCCTGTGGGGAGAATGAGGGTCTCCCAAGCCACCCCTGCATTCCCTTCCTTCCTGAGCGGATAAGCATGGCTGGTATTTTTCTGAAATTTACCCTTTCCATGAGTGGCGAGTGCTTGCTCACTCTAACTAGAGGAACGGGTTGAATTGGACATCCTTGTTTTTTCCTATAAAAGCAAGCCAACTAACTTCTCAAAACTGAGTAGAGCAGCCCTGAACATAATGGTCAAGGAAGTAACAAACGTATCAAAGAGGGAGCCAGACTATTGAGGATGATAGAGACCAATTTCTTGTCTTCTATACCCTCATCAATAGCTGCAAATCATCCCGAATGTCAGTAATCTTTGCAATATGAGCTGAAATACTCTGACCTTCCTGCACGGACAGGCCATTGGGATTTATTTAAAGCAATGCTTCTTGCTTCATTCTTCACATTCCACATACTTTACAATCTATCCCAAGCTGCCTTTGAAGTCTTGCAAGACTTGATAGTGGACTTAATGTGTGTCTTCACAGAAAATACAATCAACAACGCTTGTGCATCCCTGCGACCATACCTCTTCTGATCCTTCGTGGGAGCGGTAGTAGAAGACTGAGTGGTAGTGCCAAAAGTGAAAGATGCACTCATGCTATCAAAGACAATGCAATCAAAGACAACGCTTGGGCATCCCTTCGATCAAACCTCTTCTGCTCCTCCGTGGGAGCGGTAGTAGAAGACTGAGTGATAGTGCCAGAAGTGAAAGATGCACTCATGCTAGATCCAGCAAGTCTAGCCTTATCACCATTCACAATGTCCCATAGCCCTTTCTAACCAAGATATTCTTGAGTGTAAACAACCACAATGCACGATTGGGTCCATCCAAATTATATGCCTCAGTCATGGTACCAAAATTCTCATTAAGAGACATGATTGCAAGCTCAAGAATAAATGCGAGTATACTTGCATAGGAAAAGACAGCAAATGGACAAGTGAAACACCACAGATTGCTATGAAATCACTGCAATGGCATTCACTGACAGTGGCTGCTCTGAAATAGCAATAAATCTGCTCCCAAAATTTTTCTCAAACATCAATCCCTTCCGAGATACAAAATGCAATCAAACACTATATTTCTATCCCAAAAAACAGTCCTCAACCACATCCAAACATTGGCTCAAATGCAATGTACTTCTGCCCCAAAAAATCAGCTTGAATCTCAGCCAAACAATGGCTCACAATGCAATAGCAAACTCTTGCTCAATAGGCATCCAAAAGTATATCAACTTACAGCCAACACTTGGCTTCAGAAATGCATAACACCTAAGCAATGATTTGCACTCAATGTGTAGCCAAAAAATTGTCCCAAAGGCATTGACACCTGTGCAATGCAATCTGCAAGACACCTGCGTAGCGTGTAATGAGCTGAAGCAAGGATCTCGAGCTAGAGCAGGAGCAAAAGTCGAACCACCACGTCGAATTCGGAGCTCGAGATGCAAGTGGCGATCTCCAGAGGTAACAGGCAAGCAAACAAGGCAAATGGCGAGGTGGAGAGACAGCAATTCTGTATAGTACGGACCTGTATGAGTGTACAAAAATGGTCCGGGGCAGTGTACAGATGGCAAGAAAGCAGTCTGGATTGCAGTCGGAATGTATAGGCACTCCGAATCGGACTGTACGGACCTGTTTCCGGACAGCAAGAGCACGGGTTGATGGCGAGGTAGATGGGAGCTGGTCTAGAAGCTGTACGATCGCCAATGTGCACCAAATGAGTGTGGGTGAACTCAGAAGTAGCATCTTGCAAGCAGAACTCACTTCTCCGCGATAGAAGTGCAGCAGGAGCACGCGGGAGAGCAGGAAGCAAGTAGGCAGGCTGAATTGACTAGCTCTAATACCACATGTAGGAACAAGAATGGAGATGGATTGTGAACATAAGAGAACAAGAAGTGAACACAAGTGAACTTCAACTGAAATGTTCAACCAAATGAAGTACAAGTACTTGGTATATTTAGTCCAAGTACTATGTATATGGAGAGCGGGAAGCAAGTAGGCAGGCTGAATCGACTAGCTCTGATACCACATGTAGGAACAAGAATGGGATTGTGAACACAAAAGAACAAGAAGTGAACACAAGTGAACTTCAATTGAAATGTTCAACCAAATGAAGTACAAGTACTTGGTACATTTAGTCCAAGTACTATATATATGGAGAGCGGGAAGCAAGTAGGCAGGCTGATTCGAGTAGCTTTGATACCACATGTAGGAACAAGAATGGAGATGGATTGTGAACACAAGAGAACAAGAAGTGAACACAAGTGAACTTCAACTGAAATGTTCAACCAAATGAAGTACAAGTACTTGGTATATATAGTCCAAGTACTAGAACACACTAAAACACCAAAATAGACTAAGTCCTAGTCCATCCTACACCACCATATCATTGTATATATCTCTACGTTAGAGCCATCATAAAGGTAATGTCTCCCATTTTAAGAGTATGGATAAGAAAATGAAGGTCTGTATAGAATATTTGACTTATGCTAAAATTAGTGTTTTAGCATTTGACTTACAAAAGCTATAAGTCTCAATTCTTGGAATGAACTTATCACTGAATCTGTCTCAACCACAAAGAGTTTGCTTAAACCCATAATATATAACAATGGTATACTGGTCATCAACGTGCTACAAATCCTTGAAGCAAGCATCCATACAAGCTTCATCTGGCAAACAGATGAGATGCTCAAGCACACATATTACTTCCCTAAACCAGTCAGGCAATCATTCATGCCTACAATTGGAATCACCATAATTCCAGGAGAGCTTTGGCAAATTAGATAACACCAAGGTTGCTTCAACCTGCAAGTGAATATCTATTGCCATCTACCTCTTCCCAATACTACTGCATAAAAATGATGTAGGAGAAGGACAAACAAATCAATATATTGTCAATTTCGTAGGCTGCAGAAGAGGATTCATGGGCATACATTGAATCATATTTTACACAGCTTAAAACACCACCACTAGGAAGACAAGCTTGAACCAAGAGGGCATCATAGTACCCTTGTCACTTCTGTTGCAAACATCAGAGCCTAGCAGCAGCACAAACGCATCCCTCACATGGTTTCCTCCTCAGACTCAAGATGAGAGGAACATAGAGTGCATCGTGTGGAACCAGCTTTTTGTGAAGAGATCTGCCTCCACCCTGGGTGCTTGAAGAGTCTTCACAGAGCTGCCCTTGGCTGAGCATCACCCTATCTCACAAGACTTACCACGCGCTCGCAGACGCACACCAGGATACCTTAGGCATAATCCTCAAGATTGCATCCCACTACACCTGATTTTGGCTTCATCACCCTTGCAGTAGAAAGTTTATTAGTCGTTGAGGCCCTGAGGAGCAAGACAGCATTGACTAAAAGTGGCAGACCCTTTAGCAGAGGGATGTGCATCAGTGCATCCTCCCTGCTGGACGGCCATGACATGGTTGCTGCACGCTTGGCTTCCCTACAGGCATAGCCATTGAGAATGATTCCAGGACTAGGATCAATTCATAGAATTCTGAAGGAGATAAGACCTGGACAAGGAGATCCTTGGCGAGTTGAAGAGCCTTGGTTGGCAGAGCAGTCCACCTGAAAGCCTTGATCTTTAATAAGCCAGGATTAGACTTATTCATCGAGATAACTAGAGACTGGTAGGAGAAGGGCAACAAGCAAGAAAAGTCAATCATCAGCTGATCAAAGAACCCAAACGTCAGCTAGGCAGGATGGGCTGACCAACTAGAAACAAGTCAACTTGACTAAACAAAGGAGGCAACCTGGTTTCTAATGGAAAAATGGTTCAAGTCAGACTACCTTGGTGAAAGGGCTGGACCAGCTGGACTACTATAAGACATTTATGAAAGAACCTGCAGTCCCTCTATAATGCCAAGAAGTCAGGAGCAGCGACTTACAGGGACAATTCCATTGACAGAGATTCAGTAGTACAGTGGTCTTGACACAGACGAGTCAAGGTTGAGTAGCAGCTGCATTCGTCTAGGTGTTAAAGCTTATAATAGAGGGCTAAATAGTCCACATCAAGACAACAAGGCTGGAAGGAGGAGAAGTTGCAAGAGATCAGGTGCCTGCGGGTCATATTCATCCAATTAACTAGGCCAGTGACATCTATATTGCATACTATCGTGGATTTGAAATTGCATGCCTCCACTATCGCAAATAGTCGAACATAGCAAGAAAGCCTTTCAGGAAATTTTTAATCAAAAGTAACAAAGAAAAACCGATATTTGGGACTAAATGCCTGCCTAAACTAGTATTGTGCTCAGCCAATATACATTCGGTGTTAGAATGTAACCCATGTAACATCTCTGGGAGCAGACATACTTTTGAGAAGCACACGACACTGTTTTATAATATCTAATGAACTTGCCAGGCATTGAAAAATCCCCAACGGATGCCCATGCCTGGGTCGCCAAAGCAAACTGTTGAAGCCATATGCTATAGAAGACTCAATGCACGAAAACCGTTGCTCAAGCAGTTCATTCTTCGTCACCATTGGGAGAGTGTAGCACTGATCCGTAGAACATGGTCACATGTTGAAGCAGCAAGTTGAAGCAGAAGAATCCTAGGCAAGAGACCAATAATATTGAACAAATGAGGCACTTGTTCATGCATTGTGCCTCCAAAAAACATTTGCGCTCATAGATCCCGTTTTACATGATATCACTTGCAGGACCAACATTAGCCCTGATAAGAAGAGATGGGACTGCAAATGATCACACAAAACTTTCTGATCCAATTCGAGAACTAAACAGTATGCAAGGACATTTTTTTCTTGCCAAAAAACTTTCGAACCATTGAGAAGAGAAAATCCTTTGACATCGTTTTGGTAATTGACACGTACTCAACTAGAGTGGAAACCACCCACGTCAACAGAAGTGTTAGCCCGAAAGAAACCAAGTCTCATTCTGTGGAAGTGGAAATGGACTCAACTGTGAACGACAGAATTCTGTTGAGTTTACATATGCATCGATGGCAACATAAGTTTATCACGAATGGTCACGACCCAACAGGCATTTACCCTCCATAGCTCCACCAACACCATGCACAACCAGACCTTCGCACCATACGACAACTATCTTGGAACGCTGCATGATCGCAGCTGTATCGACAATTATTTCTAATTCATCTCGAGTTCTTCGACAAGACATATTACACAGGTCTTGAGTCAGCTCAGCAAAAGGTGCAATTACAGTCGCTGAGTTTGGACACGGCGTTATGATCAATGCAAAATCTCCCATATCATTACAGACTTTTCTACTCGTCGTCAAAGTAAGTATGAACGCATGGCAGGGGGGGTAGAAGTGAACAAAAGAGCCACCATGAAAGTTTCCCGAGGAGAACTACAGATGATACTTACGAAATAGTTATTACTGTACGTCGCTGACTCAATATCCATTAGACGTGAACCTTTCACAGCAAGGGAGGTTCGCCGAGGGGAGAAATCCGGTGAATATCGCGGACAGCGTTCATGCAGCACCTCGGATTCTGTCGATAGACACAAAATGTGGGTCTCGCCGCTTCTTCTACCAACCGCGTAGAGAGAGCTAGAGAGCCTAGATTCAGAACCTCATGAGCGGAAGAATGAACGCCAGAATTTGAAATGCTGTCTTCAGCCAGGCTTTTGGAGTAATTCGAGGGCTTGAGAGGTGAGGAGCCGCTATAATTGCACAGGCAAAACGATCAAAGGCAGCTCATCCCCTAAGTCGAGTGTTGTGATCACGACGAGGTGACAGCTAGTGTCCAACTTCCAAGGGGAGGGTGACGGATTGTGCAGGCGTATGGGAGGAAGCAGACAAATTTGGACTGGAGAAAATCCGATGCGAGGCAGGCAGGCAGGCAGCTGATCGTCAGATCATGAGTTGGGTACGGAGAAGCAGAAGGTGAAAGTCGGAGAGGAGATGATGACGATGAGCGTAATTAGAATTTAAGAGGTGATGAAAGTGTAGAGATTCGACAAAAGGTAGCACCCACGATGTCTACAGACGTAGGAATGATGCAGAAAGCTGGCTGGGAAAGGCAAGAAGCTAGGAGAAGGAGGAGAAAGAGCAAAAAGATGGTAGGATGACGGTTGAGGAAGAGAGCAGAGAGAGAGAGAGAGAGAGAGAGAGAGAGAGAGCAGCAGAAGAAAAGGTGCGGCAAGGAAGATCCCAAAGGAACCCAATTTAAGGATTGATGCAGTAGTGATGACGAAAACGATGAGAGGCAGGGAAAATGATAAGGGAGGTCTGTGTCGTGAAGAGAAGACAAATATTCCTTTTGCAGCCTGAGAGAGAAAGCGAGTCTTCGCGTTGCTCACAATTACAACATAGGTAGGTAATGAGGTGGAGGTGGTGTGAGCCTGCATACGCCTAGCAATCCCCTTCCAGATGATCCTCGCCTGTCTGCTGAGTGGACTGGACTCCTTAGAGAATTGGAATTTGGAAGCAAACTCAAAACACCACACAAACTCACAACATAAGCACTGTGACAGCAATCGTAAGCACAAAGAAGCACAACAAGTAAGTCCCATATGCAATGCTTCATAGACCTCCCCAGGAACATAGGGAGCAACACAAAGCACCACACAAGCACCAGCACCACATTCATAAGCACAATTATATCACAAGAAGCACAAGCACCAGTCCCATAATAGTCTCCTCTATAGGGAGCCAAAAACAAAAGCACGCTTACAAGGACAACAATCATAAGCACAATCTATCACAAGAAGCACAAGCACAACAGCAATCACAAGAAGCACAAGCTCACAACGATCACAAAAAGCATAAGAGCAACATGCACAAGCCACACACACACACAGAGTAGCTCTCTCTGTCTCTGTCTCCCTCATACGATTCAATGTGAACCTTCATCTTTCACCCAACACGCAAAACAAGGTTGTCTGCAAAGGATATGCAAGCAATTCAGTCTTGCATAATTTCCACAAACACGACAAGGTTATTCTTGCATATCCCTTGCAAGAAACAGACAGCCCCCGAATCCGAATGTCCCCCTTCTCCCCCTCGAAGCCCACGTGATGATTAGCCCCCATCATCCATCAGGATTTAGAAATGGTAGTAAAATCGTAAGCTACAGGTAAGCCACAACACCAGCCGGCAGTCCCATCCCCTTCTCTCTCTCGTGGTATCCACGTTTGTAGAGCACAGACAGTCCCCGCTCCTCTCTCTCTCTCTCTTTGGTTTCCTCGCAGTCACGGGTGACGGCTCGCTGCGAGAAGATAATACAGAAAAAGATAGTCCCCTGCCGGCTAGCTGTGAGAAGATATAATAAGAAAACGATAATACGCCGGGCGCTGCACTGCTGCAGAAGAGTACAGAGTCCACTCTTTCCTTCTCTCTCTCTCTCACTCTCTCTCCTGCGTGACTCTCTCTGTCGCTCTGTTTCGGACAAAGATCCTTGCCTGTCCTCCCAAATCCCGATGCCATCTCCTCGGGGCCAACGCATTCCAAGCCACCACATGGCACGAGTGATGGCAACAGACGTCTCAACTCTGGACTCTGGACTTGGAGTCTTGAACTCTTGGCGACCCGCCTCTCTCTCTCTCTCTCTAATAAAAGCTTTCGCGCTCTCTCATCATCTCTCTCTGATTCTCTGGCCAGAGTTCAGCCTTTCAGTGAAAATCGTGGCGTCCAGTCTAACCGGTAAATCGTGTTCCAGCAGCAGCGCCCCCTGCAAATCCTGTGTTGCAAGTTGCAACGGCAACGCTTGCCACCCCTCCACCCACCCCCAGCCAACCCCGTCCCCCACGCCCGCCCGCCCGCCCGCCATTGGTTGCGTGTGCCGCCCAAATCGTTCTCCTCCACTACCATTAACAACACACACTTGGGGCTGTCGCCAAAAACGCATCGCCGCAGCCCGCGCGCGCTCGTCTGTGAGAAGAGAGAGTTTGTCCCGCGTTGGCTCGTGGGAAATGCGCACGCGGCTGTTAAACTAGACGCAATGCACAATCGTCGTGATTTCTGGCTGGCTCATATTACAAATGGAACTGTAGAGAGAGAGAGCGTTCGACGAGAAAAACCTAGAAAGTTTTGTGCGGATTAGCTGCTAGCAAAGTGCGTGGGCTGCTACGAGAGGGAGGAAGCTAGGATTGAAGACTCAATCAGGGTGATGAAAATCTACGTACGCCTGGAGATCCAGAGAGAGATGGGATGAAGAATGTAGTGTTGCATTGGCTGCCATATCCAAGCAAGGCAGCCATAGCCAAGCTCCAACACAGAGTGCCGGCAACGAAGATGGCTGGCACTAATCTCCGATTAACGCATTCTTAAACACATTAGTTAAAACGCCTCGGCCTTCCGCCTGCCACGTGTCACCACTCGGCCCCTCGCATTATCGCATTTTTAACACATTGCGGCCTCCGCGTGCCACGTGTCACCACGCAACCCACGCTGCGTTGACCGATGACCGCCGCCGCCACGTGTCCTTCCATCCCCATCTCCAACACTGGCTATAGCCGGTTTCAAAATATTTTGTTTTGTTTGTCTGAGGTCTTTTTTTTTGTAGCCGGTTTCCAAATCTTTTTCCAACATACTAAGGGGGAGGGGGGGGCTCGGGAAGGCTCAATTGAGAAAGAGACGGTGAGCCCTTTTCACAACCCGGTGTTGGCCCATCACAAAATGCTCAAGAAAGTATCTCCACAAGGAAGCCACCGAGGCACCTGGAGAGAGTAACCACCTCTCATCTGTCAATCAATGTCACCCTACATCTTCTTTTCCCAATGCAACCTACTAAGTCATTCCATCGTCCCCATATCAAAGAAGAGAGGAAGAGAGAGAGAGATAGAGAGATAGAGAGAGAGAGGGGGGGGACGGTCCCATATCAAAGAAGAGAGAGAGAGAGAGAGAGAGAGAGAGAGAGAGGGGGGGGGGGGGGGGACGGGGGGGATGGGGGGAGGCCAAGGGTGTCCCAAATGCCCCATGTGGCAATAGTCTATTACCCACTTCAAATCCCTTGGCTTGTGTTTTTGGGAATGCTTTCGAAAGAGCCACGCAAGAGAGAGAGAGAGAGAGAGAGAGAGAGAGAGAGAGAGAGAGGTGAATGCTCTTTGTGTCAATCCTTTATTGGTCACTTTTGAGATCCTTACCTTTGTGTTGTTGATCCATCATGGGTGTTGTGTCACCTGATCACATTGAGGTAGCTAGCCAAATCCTCATAATAACGTCAATGGCTATATTCTTTTCTCCCTTTATGTCAAGAAACCCTGACTATTAGGTCGACCCAACCTCCGTCCTTCATTCTCCTCTCGAAGGTTCGAGACCAAACATACCTCATCCCCTTATACTAATGCACACTCACCTTCCCTCCTCGCTAGTCACTTTCCCCATGTCTCCTTGCAAAATAACCACCTTGTCAAAACTCCTTGTCTTTACAATGACAAGCCCCCATAACCTACCTCCTTATGACATATTAAAACATGTATAATTTCCAGGACCACAATTTCAATCATCCTGGACTCATGCTAAAAATACCACCTCTCTACCAACAACGGTGTCATATCGATCCAATATGTGATGTGGGCAAAGAGAAAGAAAGGTGGCTTTAAGTCTTGTCACAAGTATCATCTTTCGATATTTGGACATGCCCCTACTCGCACTCAACCACATAACTTGTCCTTTTCACACAATACAATAGGGACATTTTAATCCTTTTTTTGTCCTTTTAGGTTTTTAATACTTAGAGGCCAAAGTAGGGGCAAAGCAACTAGATCTTATAAGGCCTCCCTTACTATATATTTATAGCACATTTCTCTTCCATGCCTAAGAGACCTAGAATTATGCCACGATCATTCACTAGAATATTCCTTTATGGGATGAGAAAGAAAGAGTATGTGTGATGCCTAGGTGTGCTACTTGTTTAGAATGCATCAAGCTCTTCTGGCATGCTATTACATGCTAATTACACGTAGGCAAGTCACGTGTGCTGCTACTAAGAGCAATTAGAAAGCACCTCAAAAACTTCTTTAAGTTAGGCATATGTCACTTCACCTACACCAAATATCGTAGAAGTATAATAAATGTGAATGTACATGTTAGTAACTTCTATGTGCAATGAGACACGCTTATAATTTTCTTTCAACATGCAATGGAAATAGTTTTTATGGGCAAGCATTGAGGGAAGCATATCTTTTTGAATTATGTGTTTCTTATTGAATATATCAGCACCTTAAGACATTTATGTTGGCATGTTGTATGTAGCGAAATATAACAAGGTTTTAAGAAATGCATATGAGTATCTAAATGTAAAATTGGTCCACCAATTGAAAAATAAAGATCTTTTCAATTACCTTTTTCCTAAGGTTAAGCACATGTATGGAAGAATAATATCTCGAGCTTGACCGCCCAAGAAATGATTTAATATCCCAATTGAAAATGAATGCCTTTTCAATTACCTTTCTCCTTAGGTTAAGCTCTATTTTTTGAATAATTTATTGAGATCAAGGGCCTTCAGAATAGGTAGATGGGAAGAATAGATAAGTAATCTAATGGACTATTGGGGCACCTGTAGGAGCTCCTATAGCGTGTTGTGATTATCCTGTGAAAAGTTATGGAACTCCAAGTAGAAGATCTCTTACATAGTAGGGCGCAATTATTATTACCACATAGTACATTTAGCAAATTGCAATTTTGATTATTTGTATAAATCATCAAGTGGAGATCTAAATGATACCAGATTTAGATGTTTGTTTAATTTGTTCATCATTGCTAACCTTTATAAATGGCTATGGGCATTTGTTACTTTTTAAAAGGTCCATCTTTATGCAAAATACAGCAAAATTCCATTAAGCATGATAGGGTTTCTTTTGGCTTTGAATTTTATCCTTGTGATTTGACCAAGGTAGTGGGAAATCAACAAATGTGATATAAAGTATATGTCGAGTGTTTTGAATACTAACTACCTTTAAAAATCATGCTAAGGTCCTTGTCCCATCATCCTTTTACACGAATCTTTGAATCATGTCCTCCCACACCTTGTTTAGTTATTCTTAATTGGGCACAATCGTTCAAGTGATTCAAACAAAATGTCATGATAAATTTCTCAACCGAAAGGAAAATTTAATGTTTTTTAATCTCTCTTTTATATTCTATACGATGCATATTCTACATTTATTTACAACCAAATAAAGTGCATATAGATAGTAGAAATCTAGCTCAAAACAATCCGTATATCCAAGGTATATATAGTGAGGGAGACTTCTCACATAAGGTAATCATCACAAGAGAAATGATTGCACAAACTGTTAAGTACATTCTAAAAACACAAAGAATAAGCTTCCAACATCAATTTGTCTTGCAATATTATAAGGTTTTTTTCCCAAAGGAAATAATCTTCTATTAAAACTCAAGAAGCAACCCTACAATTAGCAATTCATAGGGCACCAACCGCGGGTAAAAGAAGAAAAACACACTAGCTATAGAAAAAAAAAACTAGCCTATTTCCAAGGAAGCCAACTCACTGCCTAGGGAATCTCTAAAACAAGGGCTAACAGCTAGGGAGGAGGCATATACAACCAACAAATACCTCTCACAGTTGCAATATAGAAGACACCTACAGGCCAAGCCTTG
The DNA here is from genome assembly GCF_047967505.1 of Dipteris shenzhenensis. Classification (NCBI taxonomy): domain Eukaryota; kingdom Viridiplantae; phylum Streptophyta; class Polypodiopsida; order Gleicheniales; family Dipteridaceae; genus Dipteris; species Dipteris shenzhenensis. The sequence goes on along the minus strand of NC_141601.1, from coordinate 31,268,150 downwards.
CAAATGATCACTTTTGATGAGGCATTTTGATGTGGTTGGACATTTATCCTTCAGTTCTTTGGTGATTTGAGTTATCACTTCAATTTGTTCCTTCCAATCATTGTCCTTAGTCAAGATTATGCCCTTGATGGCTTGGAAATCCTCTAGAAATAAATCCTTGTGAGTGAGTGATTGCATGGACTTGTCTTAAAGATACCTTGACAAATGCGTCTATCGGCAAGTGCAACATTCCATGTTAGGGTGGACCTCATGCCTTTTAGCTACCAAAACTTGCATTTTCTCTTCATGTGTACTTCATCATTGTAGAAGAAATCCTTTAATTGTTTTCCCCAACCTTGGATCTGTTTGGGCACTCACCTGGCTTGGGTTGGTACTAGGACCCCGACCTCACTCTTAGCATTATTTGCAATCCTTGGCCCTTGGTCTGCTTTACTCTTCACAGGAGACCTGGTTGGCATAGATAGTGTTCTTGTTATAGTACTAACACTTGGAGCTATCATCCTATGCTTGACACAGATCTTGCAATACTTAGAATGACACTCCAACTTCATGTTTCTACCTCATGCACATATATTGCACCACTCCTTGTTGGCTCATGGTTTACCTCAGTTCACAACTTTCTTCAAGTAAGCCATCAAGGCCTATTTCTTATTTTTGGTGGATGGGCTAGCTTCTTCCACCTCATCACTCTCCTTGGTCTCATCTTGGCCTTTGCTCGGGCCTTTGGCTTAGCCATTTTGTTCTTCTCCAAGGGTATTTCTAATGGTTCATCCTACTCAACAGCTAGGTCCTCATGGTTTCGTCATCGAGGAGGCTATCAAGAGAGTTAAATACATCTTCTATTTGCAACCATGGAGTCATGGATGGACTCGATCTTTTTCTATTTCAAGCTATTTATCTTGGTCCAAATATCCTCTTTGTACTTTTCCTAGTAGAAGTTAGGACCTCCAAAGGAAGACTTCTTTCATCCACTCCCAATCTTAAAAGTATCCTATTAAGAATAGGTTGAACCATTGTTCAGTTGTCTTGCTCATAGTTCTTGAGAAGTAGTTCATATGTTCTTCCTTAGTCTTGCACTAGTTGATGGAGCACACATGGAGGAATCTTTAAAGGTGACTACAAGGAACCTCATTCTAAGCCCCTTGAAAATCCTAGAATTATGTTGGTAGGTGATGCCATCTGCTACTTCAGCTACTCATAGCAAACTAACTTCTCAGATCTATGCTTACCAATCTTCTTAGTGCATGCACTTGCTTGTGGTTTGGTGCGTTTTTCTTAGGCCTACATTGAATTCAATAACTGTGGCATATTCCTTGTCCATACTAGATATCACTTCCTTTGAATACTTTCCTACCCTCAACTCTCTCAAGGGTTCTTTTAATCTTTATTGGGCTCCTCTAGTAGCCTTGGTCTTGACATAATTGGTATTTTTCACTCCTAGTCTCCACTAGGTAGTCTAATGCTGCACCACCTACTAGAGTCATCCCAAGCCTCCTTGTGTCTTGTAGTCTACTCGAGCATGTGCTCATGCCTCATGGAAGTGGGTCATGACATCATTGGTGTGGGATTCTACTCGAGTCGCATATCAAATCACCATTTCATAAGACTCACAAACACATTGTTATGGGAATCTACTTTGAGCAAGAACCTTGTCTCCTCTACAACCTTAATCTTTAGGTCGTTCATCCTATCAACAATTGCTATCATACCGTCCATCTCTCTCTCTCTCTCTCTCTCTCTCTCTCTCTCTCTCTCTCTCTCTCTCCCCCCTCCCTCCCTCCCTCCCCCTCCCTCCCTGCCCCCCCCCTTCTCTCTCTCTCTCTCTCTCTCTCTCTCTCTCTCCCTCCCTCCCTCCCTCCCTCCCTCCCTCTCTCTCTCTCTCTCTCTCTCTCTCTCTCTCTCTCTCTCTCTCTCTCTCTCTCTCTCCCCCTCCTCTCTCATGCTTTCTAGTAGTTGGTCCTAGACAGCTTCTATTACGGCTTTAATAATGTAAAAGTAGCCTTATAGCTAGATCCATCCAATCCTTGAATTGATGCCATCTGGGAGATGATTTGTGCACAAAATCTCTCTCTCTCTCTCTCTCTCTCTCTCTCTCTCTCCTCTCTCATGCTTTCTAGTAGTTGGTCTTAGATAGCTTCTATTATGGCTTTAATAATGTAAAAGTAGCTTTATAGCTGGATCCATGAGGGATCCATCCAGTCCTTGACTTGATGCCATCTGGGAGATGATTTGTGCATACAAAATTTTGCATATTAAATACAATGTTTGCATACAACAAGCGACAAGATCTATGTATTAATGTACTTTGTAGTGTATAGATGACTATTGAATGGACATCATGTCCATGATTTTGGACTAACATACCCTAAAGGCTACAATCTACCATGTGTATGTGCTTGAATCTATTGCTCTTGCAAATCTTTATGTGCATATTATATGCAATCATAAATACACACATGCATGTCACCATGACACAACATGCATTTTGCTCATGCATGTTCACCAACCATCATAGACTCACACATATATTTTACTTAAATCATTATGCAAGTTCATGATACCAATCATGTAGCAGCCATTGTAGATTCACACTCAGACTTTACTTAACTCAATCATGTGGCAGCCATTGTAGATTCACACTCAGACTTTACTTAACTCATTATGCATATACCATGTACAACAAATAGAACAAATACTATTAATTCCTCAATACACACAATGGCACATGTCAGATGTAGGTTGATGTAGCACAAGATGACACATACAAATTATTTTATGCATGCATGACACATTAAAATGCATGTTGTATAAGACAAGGAAAAAAAATAGTTTGAAATAAAACTTAAAAAATCGCCCGTCTTACAGGAGACATCCGATGCACTTGTACCTAAGTTGTGGTGTTGTCCGGGCATAGGAACTAGGCACCACTTTTTAGGCTAGGCCCTAGGTTGGCCTTGGATTAGAGAAAAAATTTATCTTTGTACTCCAAAGTAATAATAATAAACCATTACATACTAGATGTGCTAGTCCTTTCATTTGATCCCCTCATTCCATAACTTTAGGGAAAACATGGGATAGGCCACTTAATCATAGTACATGTCTAATTGGCATGAAATATAAATTTACCACTAAGTTAGGGAAGTCATAACAAGCACCACACAAAGACGAGAGTAAAGTAGACTGTCCATGATTAGAGCCATGGACTTTGAGTGAGCCAAACAACTCTCATGTTGCGCTCATAAGGAAGCTCTAATGACACTTGCCAAACATCTATCATGTTGGCTCCATGGGGAATCTTTGATGATGCTTGCCCTCTAGCACAATGAATGACCCCTCTTATATGTCACGTGTCTAGAAAAAACTACCCTTGCCCACACATCTCACACATTGGATCCATGGGGAAGCTCTAATGACATTCATAGCAAATGAAACTCTTGTGTGTCATTTGTGAGGTAGCTCTTGCCCTTGCTCAATCATCCACGATGTGCACAATTGTGGATCTGAGTGTGAGGAAGGGATTGAAAGGAGTGGAGGAGGAAATGGGATCAATAGGTGAGGAGGGTGGTATGTGAAGGTTCATTAGCACACACACAATGGTGGGAAGGTCAGTTAGCACACACACAATGGTGGGAAGAGGACAAGTTTTGATGCCAAGGTGCCATGCGTATGCCCCTAAATTACAATAGGGCATAGGTGTTCAAACTTTTGCTTGAGCTTTACCTAAGAGATTTGTGGGGGTTAAAGGCCATTGTGCCTTAACCCCAGTTATGTACAATACTCAAACATATATATATATATATATATGTATGTATGTATATATATGGGGCTAGAAGAGAGCCACACAAGTTTTGGTGATATATATATATGGATGACATAAAAGATTAGGGTAATCTGCACCCACCAAAACTTGTGTGGCTCTCTTCTAGCCCCCCCCCCCCCTCTCTCTCTCTCTCTCTCTCTCTCTCTCTCTCTCTCTCTCTCTCTCTCACCTTCTTTCGTTGAGAGCACTCTCAAGTGGTATCAGATCTTAGAGGTCTATCTGATGCTTGTGGGTGGTCTAGCTCAGCCTGTGTGCACTCCTAGAGCCGAAGTTTGTTGCCGCTGCTACTGCAGCTCTGTGCAAGGAAGGAGAAGCTCCATGTGTGACTTTACTTGCATCCTAGTGTGTCGATACCTGGAAGAAACCTTTGGAAAAGTCTGTTTGTTTTTTTTGAATGATTTTCAAGAGCTTGGAGTAGTTTTTTGGAAGTAAAGGTCTTTGAAGCAAGGAGACAATTTTTTGCTTAGGATCATCTCGTGGGTACTATGGGTGCTACCATTCCCAATTCTTGGACTCTCTGGCTCATCTTGTGAGCTCAAAATACAATTTTATTTTTCTTCTTGAGCCTCTAGCATCCCCTGCTACTACGAAATATCTTGTGAGTTTCCATTGCCTTCTAAAGCTCTTCCAGACCTCCATCTAGCTTTTGAGAAGCTTAGAGAAGTAGCAGGAGTAGGAAAAACCCACTAGAAGAAATAATTTTGCATTCTTTGAGCTCTTGCAAGCTCTAGATGCACGTGATTTGGATACACTCCCATAGACCACCATTTTCCATTTCGTCTGTTTCGGTGGATTGGGGACGGGCCAAAACTATTGCTTGTGAATTTTGGGGCGACTTAGTGAAGCATTCGGGGAGCTACATATGTCTATGTACTCGATTTTGTCTCTCTGCTATGCATTTTTCTTCCTAAGGTTCTTAAATCTTAGATTTATGACACATGGCAGTGGATAACTTTACCCTTGATGTTATTTTACCTAAGGTTAAATTCCAAGGGTTGACTCCTCATTTCACATCTGTCGGTTGGGATTTGGGAGTTCTAGTAGACGAGAGATATTTTCAGTTTGGCATGCTGCATCTGATTATTCAGTGATGTCCATGTTTTTGAGACATCTTAGGTCCTATTTTCAATAGTGGTCATTGCCATAGGGTCGTGATTTTTGGGACATACCTTATGTAGATCACTCTTGTTATAGTCTAAGCCGTGTGACCTCATTCGTGGTTTGCGTTGGGTTTTAGTGGATGATTTATAAGCTAGTTAGATGCATTGCAATCCTCGTTGGATGCGCTGATAGGCCCAAATTGCCTATTTATGCTATTTTATGCTGAGGGATAGCTTTGATACATTGCAGTTGATGCATAGTGCTATGATGTCTTGGATGAGACATTATTGATGCTTATGCCCATGGATGGTGTTTATGCTTGAGGCATTTGGATCTTATTGGCATTGGGTTTGCTATTGTTTTGTGTAACAGGTAGAGACTTATTCCTGAATTCTACCTATTAGATTAGAGGAACTCAAATGTGATAAATAGTCTTTCCTCATTCGAAACTTTGGAACTGGAACAGAATTTCAAAAACTAAAAAATACAAGTAGAGGAATCATTGTAATTCTGCATACGTGCAATCCCTGATTGGAGTCCCTCAAGATAGAAGACTAAGGGAAGTTATGGGGATAGTTGGAACTCAAGGGTCCATTTACACCCCTTCACATCCCCCCATGTGACTATTCACTAACCTTATTCTAGGTGCCTAGTTATCTCCTAGTTATTCCCTCACACTGGCACACCCGGTGGTTGGAATTTGAAAATTTCCAAGACTCAAATCCACTGATTCATTTTTAGGTTCAATCTAATCGAAGTTAGGAGACCCTGTTCATGATGTAAACATCACATCAATCCAAGACCATGCGGTTAGTAGAGTGAAGAGCTTGGTGCAGTACCAAGGTTCAAACCACCCCCATACATAGATATCCCAAAAGAAAGAGATTATTATGCAGTAAAGTAAAGGTAAGCTATAGTGCATATCATCATTATGTGAGTGTAAATACAATGCTACCATTTTATGGCAACATGCCAGGGCTGCGAACCCATAAAATATAATGTCATCCATGCGAGGTCATACAAAATGAATAAATAGAACCATGCATGAATAAGTATGTTCACATTCCATTGGCACAAAATGGATATATTGCTCCGATCAAGCAAATAAGAATGTGTCGATGAAGCTCCAGCATCCACAACATATGTCGGTGTAGAGTGATCAAAGAAATCATTCATTTGTCTTTGAAAACTCTGAATTAAATTCCATTCAATTCTGAATTTCATTGATTTCAATGACTGAATTCTGATTTCGGAATGAAATCCACCACATTAGAATATTTTGAATTTTGGACTGAATTATCAGGACTGTTTGAACAACATATGCTCAATTAAAGAACATAACAATTACTACTTTTTGGTCATTTAGACGTTCTAAAATTCCTCTCTTTGAAATCATATTGATAATCGAACTTTCGGACTGTCCAAAACATGCAAAAACTACTTTCTGTTATCAGACATACTTCTAAACTGTTTGTTTGTTGTTTTTCATGATTCCAAGCTTTCATTTCCGGTATATTTTGACCTTGAACACTTGCCAAGTGTTATTAACTTGAAAAGAAATCAAGGCATGAGACTAAACGCTAGGCATGGTGATGCTCGAGGGCCATGGGGGGAAAGGGAACATGAGGGGAGAAGCGATAACATGGGTGGGAAAAAGGGATTAAGAGGGGTAGGAATGAAGAGGGAGACTATGGCACAAGGGAGAAGCATGAGGGGGAAGAGGAGCATGTACATATCCAAGGGTAGAGGAAGAGCCTGCTGTCCTAATACAAGAGTAATTGCCACACTGAGAGGATGCTGGAGGCCAATGCCAAAGTAATATCAAAACCACTAGATACCCGAGACAATGGTGCCCTATAGGGGGAGTGTCTCCACAGACTCGACGAGTGGCAAGGAAGATGGAATGAGTTGGTCTTCTGAGGAGGCCATAGGAGCTGTAGAATCATCATGGGGATGGAGGAGGTGGGAATGATGGGATCAATGACAATACATATAGGAGAAGGGATGTGTGATGATCGTACAGTCACTTTTGATCATGTTCCCACTGAGAGAACGGGTATCAATTGGCCCCCTGACTGCACTAGAGGAGTACTTGGAACATCGATCACCTACTGAGACAATAGTGGAAGAAGTGGGGGATGTCCTAGGGGAGGGATGGAGAGTAGGGGATGGAGGACGAGAGGTAGGAGGTGGTGCAGAGGTAGGATGGAGAGTGAAGTAGAGGTAAGATGGAGAGTAGGGAAGTAAGATGGAAGAGTAGGAGAAGCTGAATTGCTGCAAGGGATAGTAAGAGAGGAACATGGGGGAGTGGCAACACCTGTTGAGATGTAGAGGTCAAAGGTGAAGTAAGAAGCCTTGTCGGAGGGGAGGGGCAAGCTGCACTCCACTAATTCAAAAAGTAAGTAAGATGAGGGGCCACATGTGCATGTATGTGTACCCTGATGCTTTCATGTGATGCTTCGAAAAGTGGAGAAAAAGAATATAGCAAAGTCGTACGGCTAGGTGGATGAAAAGGGCATTGAGGGCTGGCCGAATACCCTTGGTGATGAAAAATGCCCTGGTGCTAAATATATGCATAAGAAGAAGTAATGAGTGAGGATGGCCTCCTTGCTTGCCCCATCAATCGCTTTGCAACACTCGTGTCCCCATTGTTGATATTTGCACTATTTAAGGAGAGAAGCAACTGTGACTCCACCAAAGCGGGCTGGATTGGCATAGTGGGAAGGTGAAGGTAAGCTGACACCAGAGCAGGTGTAAGAGTGTGTGTAAACCCAGGAACTCAAAAGTGTTGCAACCATGCCATAAGACTTGATGAAGGTAGACTCTCAGTCCATGGACATTAATAGACTCTCTCTCTCTCTCTCTCTCTCTCTCTCTCTCTCTCTCCACAGAACCTTCTCACATCTGGTTGCTCTACGTGGAATGCTAGCGAATCCCAGCACTAGATATGCCACCCTACCATATTGTCAAGGATATGCAGGTGTGGGTGCTTGCTTTTTTGAAATTTGAGATGGAATTGGCTTGCCCATATCATGTTCCCCTACAATTTTCCTCCTCCTCATTATTACATACTTCAAATGCCTCATGGCAGAAGGACATAAGTATGACCCACCAATGCTAGTTGTAACTCCTAATGAAGAATCAAATTCCAAAGATCCCAGGCTCTTGAGTTGTGGAGCCCATTCATGCTCCAAGAGATAAGGTGTATACTCATGATGAGGATAACCGTGGGAAAAACAAGCGCTTGCTTGGGGTGGATGAAGATGCAAAAGACAAGGATTGATCCGATGGCTTGCAAAGTTTTTTAGTTGCAACTTTGGAGGGGAATCTAAGTCCTCTACTTGACCATGACTCCATACCATGTGTGAGGCTTCCTGAAATGTGGCCAAGCTGAGCTCTCATCAGCCAGCCTACCATCATAGTGGGGGAAACTCCTGCAATACGGCCAAGTCTCTCTCTTTTGTTGACTGGGCTCTAGCACCATGGAAAGAGTTCACGATGGGGGGCTCTTAGGATCACCTTTACATGGAAGTCATTGGACCTTCTTTTGTGGTTAGAGGGGTTCTTGCGCTTGCTCCACTAGTGCATGAGAAGATGCTGTCCCATGGGGCTAACCCACTTTCCCACAACCTGGTCAATATGCTCTGAAAGAAGCTCCTCTACCAACCACCTTAACAATAACTCTCTGCCATCACTCCTAAATTGGAATGAGGAAGTTGGTTCATCTGGTGGAGCTATAATAGTGAGATGCAAATCTGGTGATCTTTGTAGGATGAAGGTGTTAACCATCAATGGTGCAAAACACCTATTTCATTAATTTTGGACTTTTTCTATTGTTTTTGGACGAAGCGCAAAAATCCTTCCCAAATGAAAAGTTTACTTTGTGAAAATATTCTTCCCAAATCAAAATTTTACTTTCTGAAAATATTCTTCCTAAATCAAAAGTTCACTTTGTGGCACTATCATATTCACATAAAAATCTTGTTTTTTCAATCTATACTTTTGCACCAATATGCAAGAATTTGAAATAATCCTATTTTAGAAATTCTAGCTATACCTAAGTTATTTGTTAATTTAATTATTTTTAATATTTTTCCTTGACGTGATAAATTTATAAATCCATGAAAGGAGACTTAAATATTTCATGTAAATAACATTGTCGCTCGCAATATGCACAAAATTCATAAAACTTTTAATAAATAGAAAAAAGACATGATGCCATAAGACCCAAGTTTTGTATTGAACCAAAGAATTATAATAGCAATTATAGCTATCATTATATGTTTACATTAAGAGATGTTGCTCTCAATTGGAGTCTTTGTATCCAAAATGATATAGATTGAACATATGTTTACAATTTAAATTGTTGCTCTTAAAGAGCCTCAATTCATGCCATCTGCATAATTTGACTCCCCATTGTCTTATTGCTCAATGTCACGACAGTCCCTTGCCAGGTGCTATCTGCATTAACTCCCACTTGTTTTGCCAAGCCTTGCCCCTTGGGTGCATTGACTCCCCATTGTCTTATTGCTCAATGTGACAGTCCCTTGCTAGGTACCATCTGCATTAACTCCCTATTGTCTTGCCAAGCCTTGACCCTTGGGTGACATCCAGTGCATATTTTGACTCTCATTTGACATAGGAGGTGATGACTTTGATTATAATTGTCTTGAATTGGCTTCTTGCCTAGTACCCAAATAAAATCCTTCAATGGACTTCAATACAAAGCTTTAATCATGGACATTCTTCATTTGCGCTGTCTCCTTCTACTTCCTCCATGGCGAGCATCCTTAAAAATTCGTGTATATGCAAAATACTTTGCTGTGGTATTTTTATTTTTCCTTCTACCTCATATCCCATGCGCTTCTTTGATTTCTTTGCCCTTGAATGCCAAGACACTATGATTGTCTCCGTCGAAACTTGAGAGACCACTTCATCATTTGGGACCCACTCCTTCATTATACAATTAGTATACAATGTGTTGTTATCCATATTCTCCTTCCTGCCCTTTGGCTCATACATATCGTTGTAAATGTTGTAGCTCTCCCTTAGTCATCTCTTTGCACATCAACTACTTTTGCAACCCAAAACTTCACATTCTCGTATTCATCATCTGATGGCCGAACCACAACAAAACAATCGACCTCTATATCTACTTGTGGCATAAACTCTCTCTTCTTCGGTCCACAATATGGATGTGGGAGTAATGATACAAATTCATTTTCAAAGACTGGAGCTGGGCACAAATCGTTATGAACATTTGGCCAAAACATATTGCATTCTTCCTTGACATCCTTTGAGCCTCGCATTCTCTCAAGGTCCTTTATTAAATTTCGTGTCTTGTTAATTATAGTGGTAGTGTGTTCTCTCCAAGTAGGCTTCAAATTAGGATATCTCCGGAGCATTTTCTCTCTGTATGTAATAAATGCTTTTAATTCTTCTATTTCATAGCTAGACCTCTCATTGAATTCTTGTATAGGAGCCCATGTTGGATACCTTTCCTTGCTGGGAATTGAAGTTAAGAAACTATAAGGTTCTTCAGGTTCCCATTTTGTATCATGAGAATACTGTTGCCATTGGATTACGGGTTTTTCATCTTTAAAAAAAAAAACGAAAGTAGTGTGGATTGGTATGACCTGTCAATGCATCACCACCCATTTGTATGAAAGGTAGAATGAAGCTCTTCCAATCATACATTCTTTCGAGCCTCTCACATACTGTACTTTCCTTACGACCACCAACTTGCCTGCCACATCTTCTTACCAAGTCATCTATTGTCTCCACATCCTTGCATTTAAGCTCTCTTGAGACTATGCTAAAAACCTGATCGATATCCTCATGTGTATGCCCAACATACAAAAATCCACATTCGACTGATTGAAGATTCGATGTGCAACTAGCATGGAGCAAAATGCAAACATGAGTACATTCTTATTTTCTCACTAGCAATTACAGCTTGTATTCTCAAAGTCGGTGGTAGGTGACCTTTTTCTACATGTACATTGCAAATTGCCTTCATAATAGATGTTACAACTTGATTGCTATCATGTAGACGCAAGGAATCAATTCATATATCTGCAAAGAACTTAATTCCATGCACTAACACTCCACATAGATGTGTCTTTAAAAAGTACTTTCCTTGTAATTTAGGTGGAGTGGCAACAAAGCAAGGCAATGTTGTTGTATTCTGATCCATGCCATCTACAATAAGGCACATGTAGTCATCGAGATGCGAAATAGCTTGCTCCTTCCAAAATGCATATTTTTGTCTAGAATGTCGAATAAGGTCATGATGAGATTTTCGGTTTTTTTGTATAATTCCCTTTGATTTGGACATGTTGCACTCTCAATCGCTCGCTTTAAATCATCACAAACATTGCACTTTGACATTTTTTGCCTCCTTGGGATTTTAACATATCCAAAGTTCTTCTTCCAAAGAGTATACAAAGTATGAGAAGAAGCTATAGCATCCCCTCTCTGCCTTTGCTTTTTTGCAATAGAGTCAAATACTTCGAGCTTTGTCAAGCCCATTGGAAGGTGCATTTCAGTGATCGCATCACCGTTAGGGAGTTTGGTAGATATATGGGGTTGAGGTAAAGCATTTTCATGTATGAAGTCTTGCAAAATTGCTACTGCCTTGACAGTTGAGATTCTTGACTTTCCTCTATTACCGTGAATGCTAAATTTGTTACCGCCCTTTACCTTGGTGACTAAATCCCAATATGTACCATGGGATAATCCAGTAATATTGCGATATGCCTTATTGCAGTGAGAGGTTTTACCTTTTGTCTTGAACTTAGCCTTTTATTGACATTCTGAAGAAAGCAAGAGAGACTTGTGAGAAGGTATTCATTTCTTTCGCTTCCTCTTCTTTGCCACACATGTCCTCTACATTCCCTGATGTTTACAAGATCAATGAAGTGCATACATCTTCGCTTGCAACATAGATATCCCAATGCATTTAACATGTTCTCCTTCTTCATTACTCTCTTCCTCTTTAGTTGCTTTTGTAGATCTGCCTGGATTCGCTTTCTCTTCATGCATATGTATGACTGTTTTCATTCCTCGTGCACGTTGTTATTTGTATTTATGCACTTCTTCTCCTCACATTTGTTTGTAACCAAGTATTTATGATTGGTCGTTGCATCCTTGGCCATATCACAATCAAAGTTAAATATTAAATAATCCTCTATTGATCTCATCCTCATTTTTAACATACTCTTAGGACCATTCAATGAATTCAATATTCTATGAGAGTATTGAGAACCTTGAAACTCTTCCACTCCTGAATGAACATTGCTCATTGGGACATCTTGCATGGCTTTCACAAATCCACAAGTTTGATTGACACCAGGTTTGTTAATATACATGAACTCATCCATACTTGACAAGACATTGCTATTGAAATCTTTGCCCTTCTCACTGTGCAAGAACTCATCCACCCCAGATAAGGCTTCGCTTCTAAAATCAATTTGTTTCTCGGAACCAATGAACTCATCCACTCTAGATAAGATGTCACTTCTATAATTGAGTACATTGAAATCATCCACATTTGAAGTGATAGATCCTGGCACATGGGCACACTTTTTAGGTCCTTTGATATTGTAGTATACCTTGTCTTTATCATTGAAAACCACGTGCCTGTTTCTCATGTTTAAATGCTCCATCTCATATTCTTGCCTACCTCATAGTAGGGATCACATAAGGATGTTATGTTATTAACCATACCATCATCAATGACTTTTAGAATCCTCATCTGTGCAAATGACCATTGCTCCCACTTGTTCAAATCCCAATACTTCACCTTCTGCTACAGTCTTATTTGCAAATGATCTCATTTGTAAAATGTCCCCTATAGTAAAATCCAAGGTGGTGCACTTTGTATTCTTGATAATCTGTTGCATAAGTCTCATCTTTGTCCCATGCTATAAATGATTTGTTGGATGTATTGTATGGCATAACATCTCCAAGTGTTTCCATATCTCCACATTTATACTTTAGCTCAACATGTGCGCTAAGAATCTTTGATACAGTAACTGCCACCTTATATTTGCCAAGTCTTCGAAAGTGGCAAACTAAATTGGGATCACTATCATGGATTGTAGCAAATGCAACTACTTCTCTTTTGCTACATAAAATCACATCCATCCCTGGAACAAAATCTATAGCCATCTCCTTTATGAGAGTCCTTTGCAAGCAAGCTGCAGTAGCAATAATTACATAAATATTAGTCTCTTTTTAATAATCTACTCATTTATTATAATTCTTAATTAGTACTTAATTTATTGGTGGGAGAAGTTATCCGATCAAGTACTCATCAGATGGACATGCCAAGTTATCCTTTACATGGTCGATCAAGTATTAAATACTATTTTTGCTCTAGTGTCATGCACATCCCTAAAAAAACATGATGCTAGGTATGTTATCCGATCAAGTACTTATGGGATGGGCGTGCCACTTTGCATGTAAGTCAATTCCACCTAGTTGAAGGTGTGTGCAAAGTATTGTGCCCATCGAATATGCTTTGCATTGTCGATCAAGCATAAAACACCATTTTTGCTTTAGTGTCATGCACAACCATAAAAAAACACGTCCTATGTGTGTTATTCAAACAAGTACTTCTCAAATGGGGGCTCCACTTTGCACGCAAGAAGTCAATTTCAACTAGGTTGAGGTTCACTCAAAGTATTGTGACCATCGGATATGCTTTGCATGGCCGATCACGCATTATACACCGTTTTTCCCCTAGTGATATGCACATCCGCAAAAAAACATGCCCTTAGGTGTGTTATCTGACCAAGTACTTATCGGATGGGTGTGCCTGTTTGACAACATGTCAATGCCACCTAGGTTGAGGTGTAGAAAAGTATTGTTCCCATTGGATATGCTTTGCATGGTTGATCGAGCATTAAATACCATTTTTACCTTGATGTCATGCACATCCGTAAAAAAAACACACTGCTAGGTATGTTCTCCGATCAAGTACTTATGGGATGGACATGCCACTTTGCATGTGAGTCAATTACACCTAGTTTAAGGTGTGTGCAAAGTATTATGCCCATCGGATATGCTTTGCATTGTCGATGAAGCATAAAACACCATTTTTGCTCGTGTAATGCACAACCATAAAAAAACACGATCCTAGGTGTGTTATTCAAACAAGTACTTATCGGATGGGGGCTCCAATTTGCACGCAAGTATCTTTCAACTAGGTTGAGGTGTGTGCAAAGTATTGTAACCATTGGATATGATTTTCATGGTCGATCATGCATTGTACACCGTTTTTCCTATAGTGATATGCACATCTGCAAAAAACCACACCCTTAGGTATGTTATCTGACCAAGTACTTATCGGATGGGTGCGCCCCTTTGAGAAAATTTCAATACCACCTAGGCTAAGGTGTAGGAAAAGTATTGTGCCCATTCGATATCCTTTGCATAGTCAATCGACCATTAAATACCATTTTTGCCTTAGTGTCATGCACATCCATAAAAAAACACACTGCTAGGTGTGTTATCTGATCAAGTACTTATGCAATGTGATTGCCACTTTGCATGTAAGTCAATTCCACCTAGCTGAAGGTGTGTGCAAAGTATTGTGCCCATCAGATATGCTTTGCATTGTCGATCAAGCATAAAACACCGTTTTTGCCTTAGTATCATGCACAACCATAAAAAAACACGGTCCTAGGTGTGTTAATCAAACAAGTACTTATCGGATGGGGGCTCCACTTTGCACGCAAGTCCGTTTCAACTGGGGTGAGATGCATGCAAACTATTGTCACCATTGGATATGCTCTGTATAGTCGATTATGCATTATACAACGTTTCTTCGGTAGTGATATGCACATCCACAAAAAAACATGCCCTTAAGTATGTTATCTGACTAAGTACTTATCAGATGGGTGTGCCTCTTTGAGAAAATTTCAATATCACCTAGGTTAAGGCATAGGGAAAGTATTGTGCCCATCGGATATGCTTTACATGGTCGATCGAGCATTAAATACCATTTTTGCCTTAGTGTCATGCACATTCGTAAAAAAACATGCTGCTAGGTGTGTTATCCGATCAAGTACTTATGTGATGGGAATGCCACTTTGCATGTAAGGATGGGTGTGCCTATTCGAGAACATTTCAATACCACCTAGGTTAAGGTGTAGGAAAAGTATTGTGCCCATCGGATATGCTTTGCATGGTTGATCGAGCATTAAATACCATTTTTGCCTTAGTGTCATGCACATCTATAAAAAAACACGCTGCTAGGTGTGTTATCCGATCAGGTACTTATGCGATGGGAATGCCACTTTGCATGTAAGTCAAGTCCACCTAGTTGAAGGTGTGTGCCAAGTATTGTGCCCATCAGATATGCTTTGCATTGTCGATCAAGCATAAAACACCGTTTTTGCCTTAGTGTCATGCACAACCATATAAAAACACAGCCGTAGGTGTGTTATTCAAACAAGTACTTATCGGATGGGGGCTCCACTTTGCACGCAAGTCCATTTCAACTAGGTTGAGGTGCATGCAAAGTATTGTCACCATCAGATATGCTTTGCATGGTCGATCACGCATTATACAACGTTTTTCCGGAAGTGATATGCACATCCGCAAAAAAACACACCCTTAGGTATGTTATCTGACCAAGTACTTATCGGATGGGTGTGCCTCTTTGAGAACATTTTTATACCTCCTAGGTTAAGGTGTAGGAAAAGTATTGTGCCCATCGGATATGCTTTGCATGGTCGATCGAGCATTAAATACCATTTTTGCCTTAGTGTCATGCACATCCGTAAAAAAAGACGCTGCTAGGTGTGTTATCCGATCAAGTACTTATGCGATGGGAATGCCACTTTGCATGTAATTCAATTCCACCTAGTTGAAGGTGTGTGCAAAGTATTGTGCCCATCGGATATGGTTTACATTGTGGATCAAGCATAAAACACTGTTTTTGCCTTAGTGCCATGGACA
This sequence comes from Dipteris shenzhenensis, assembly GCF_047967505.1. Lineage (NCBI taxonomy): Eukaryota > Viridiplantae > Streptophyta > Polypodiopsida > Gleicheniales > Dipteridaceae > Dipteris > Dipteris shenzhenensis. Next base: position 31,252,261 of record NC_141601.1, on the reverse strand, counting down.
ACCATAAAAAAACATGGTCCTAGGTGTGTTATTCAAACAAGTACTTATCAGATGGGGGCTCCACTTTGCATGCAAGTGACCAAGTACTTATCAGATAGGTGTGCGTCTTAGAGAAAGTTTATATACCACCTAGGTTAATGCATAGGAAAAGTATTGTGCCCATTGGATATGCATTGCATGGTCGATCGAGCATTAAATACCATTTTTGCCTTAGTATCATGCACATCCGAAAAAAACTCACTGCTAGGTGTGTTATCCGATCAAGTACTTATGCGATGGGAATGCCACTTTGCATGTAATTCAATTCCACCTAGTTTCTAGGTGTGTGCAAAGTATTGTGCCCATCGGATATGCTTGCATTCTGGATCAAGCATAAAACACCGTTTTTGCCTTAGTGTACTGCACAACCATAAAAAAACACGGTCCTAGGTGTGTTATTCAAACAAGTACTTACCAGATGGGGGGTCCACTTTGCACGCAGGTATCTTTCAACTAGGCTGAGGTGCGTGCAAAGTATTGTGACCATCGGATATGCTTTGCATGGCCGATCATGCATTATTCGCCGTTTTTCCCCTAGTGATATGCACATCCGCAAAAAAACACACCCTTAGGTGTGTTATCTAACCAAGTACTTATCGGATGGGTGTGCCTCTTTGAGAACATTTCAATACCGCCTAGGTTGAGGCATAGGAAAAGTGTTGTGTCCATCAGATATCCTTTGCATGGTCGATCGAGCATTAAATACCATTTTTGCCTTAGTGTCATGCACATCCGTAAAAAAACACGCTGCTAGGTATGTTATCCAATCAAGCACTTCTGGGTTGGGCGTACCACTTTGCATGTAAGTCAATTCTACCTAGTTGAAGGTGTGTGCAAAGTATTGTTCCCATCAAATATGCTTTGCATTGTCGATCAAGCATAAACTAGCATTTTTGCCTTAGTGTCATGCACAACCATAAAAAAACACGGTGCTAGGTGTGTTATTCAAACAAGTACTTATCGAATGGGGGCTCCACCTTGCACGCAAGCCCGTTTCAGCTAGGTTGAGGTGCGTTCAAACTATTGTCACCATCGGATATGCTTTGCATGGTCGATCACGCATTATACAATGTTTTTCCGATAGTGATATGCACATCCGCAAGAAAACACGCCCTTAGGTATGTTATCTGACTAAGTACTTATCGGATGGGTGTGCCTCTTTGAGAAAATTTAAATATCACTTAGATTAAGGTGTAGGAAAAGTATTATTCCCATCAGATATGCTTTGCATGGTCGATCGAGCATTAAATACCATTTTTGCCATAGTGTCATGCACATCTGTAAAAAAACACGGTGCTAGGTGTGTTATCCGATCAAGTACTTATGCGATGGGAATTCCACTTTGCATGTAAGTCAATTTCACCTAGTTGAAGGTGCGTGCAACGTATTGTGTCCATCGGATATGCTTGCATTGTCGATCAAGCATAAAACATTGTTTTTGCCTTAGTGTCATGCATAACCATAAAAAAACACGGTCCTAGGTGTGTTATTCAAACAAGTATTTTTCGGATGGGGCTCCACTTTGTATGGAAGTCCTTTTCAACTAGGTTGAGGTGCGTGCAAAGTATTGTCACCATCGGATATGCTTTGCATGGTCGATCTCGCTTATACCTTTCCTGGAGTGATATGTACATCCGCAAAAAAACACGCCCTTAGGTATGTTATCTGACCAAGTACTTATCGGATGGGTGTGCCCCTTTGAGAACATTTCAATACCATGTAGGTTAAGGCATAAGAGAAGTATTGTGCCCATTAGATATCCTTTGCATGGTCGATCGAGCATTAAATACCATTTTTGCCTTAGTGTCATGCACATCCATAAAAAAACACACTGCTAGGGGTGTTATCTGATCAAGTACTTATGCGATGGAAATGCCACTTTGCATGTAAGCCAATTCCACCTAGTTTAAGGTGTGTGCAAAGTATTGTGCCCATCGGATATGCTTTGCATTGTCGATCAAGCATAAAACAGCGTTTTTGCCTTAGTGTCATGCACAACCATAAAAAAACACAGTCCTAGGTGTGTTAATCAAAGAAGTACTTATCGGATGGGGGCTTCACTTTGCACGCAAGTCTGTTTCAACTAGGTTGAGATGCGTGCAAAGTATTGTCACCATTGGATATACTTTGCATGGTCGATTACGCATTATACAACGTTTTTCCGGTAGGGATATGCACATCCGCAAAAAAACACGCCCGTAGGTATGTTATCTGACCAAGTACTTATCGGATGGGTGTGCCTCTTTGAGAACATTTCAATACCACCTAGGTTAAGGCATAGGAAAAGTATTGTGCCCATCGAATATGCTTTACATGGTCGATCGAGCATTAAATACCATTTTTGCCTTAGTGTCATGCACATCCGTAAAAACATGCTGCTAGGTGTGTTATCCGATCAAGTACTTATGCGATGGGAATGTTACTTTGCATGTAAGTCAATTCCACCTAGTTGAAGGTGCGTGCAAAGTATTGTTCCCATCGGATATGCTTGGCATTTTCGATCAAGCATAAAACACCATTTTTACCTTAGTGTCATGCACAACCATAAAAAAACACAGTCCTAGGTGTGTTATTCAAACAAGTACTTATTGGATGAGGGCTCCACTTTGCACGCAAGTCCGTTTCAACAGGATTGAGATGCATGCAAAGTATTGTCACCATCGGATATGCTTTGCATGGTCGATCACGCATTATACAATGTTTTTCCGATAGTGATATGCACATCCGCAAAAAAACACACCCTTAGGTTTGTTTTGAAGTTGTTGCGTACGTAATAGGTAGGGAGGTTTGAGTGGTTTTGTTTTTGAAAAAGAAATTTGTAATAGATTTCTTTTTTTTGTTGAGGAGATCTTTGGAGAGATTCATGATTAGATTTTGTTTTGAAGTTGTTGCGTAGGCAATAGGTAGGGTTCGAGTCGTTTTGAAGTTGAGAGAAAAATTTGTAATAGATTGTTTTTTTTTTGTTGAGGAGTTTTTTGGAGAGATTTATGATTAAATTTTGTTTTGAAGTTGTTGCGTATGCAATAGGTAGGGAGGTTTGAGTGGTTTTGAGGTTGAGAGAGAAATTTGTAACAGATTGTTTTTTTTGGTTGAGGAGATTTTTGGAGAGATTTATGATTAAATTTTGTTTTGAAGTTGTTGCATATGCAATAGGTAGGGTTTGAGTCGTTTTGAAGTTGAGAGAGAAATTTGTAATAGATTTATTTTTTTTTGTTGAGGAGTTTTTTGGAGAGATTTATGATTAAACTTTGTTTTGAAGTTAAGTCATAGGAAAAGTATTGTGCCCATCGGATATGCTTTGCATGGTCGATCGAGCATTAAATACCATTTTGGCCTTAGTGTCTTGCACATCCGTAAAAAAACACATTGCTAGTTGTGTTATCCGATCAAGAACTTATGCGATGGGAATGCTACTTTGCATGTAATTCAATTCCACCTAGTTGAAGGTGTGTGCAAAGTATTGTGCCCATTGAATATGCTTTGCATTGTGGATCAAGCATAAAATACCGTTTTTGCCTTAGTGTAATGCACAACCATACAAAAACACGGTCCTAGGTGTGTTATTCAAACAAGAACTTCTCAAATGGGGGCTCCACTTTGAAGGCAAGTATCTTTCAACAAGGTTGAGATGCGTGCAAAGTATTGTGACCATCGGATATGCTTTGCATGGCTGATCACGCATTATACACGGTTTTTCCCCTAGTGATATGCACATCCGTAAAAAAACACGCCCTTAGGTGTGTTATCTGACCAAGTACTGATCGGATGGGTTTGCATCTTTGAGAACATTTCAGTAACACCTAGGCTGAGGCATAGGAAAAGCGTTGTGCCCATCGGATATTCTTTGTATGGTCGATCGAGCATTAAATACCATTTTAGCCTTAGTGTCATGCACATCGGTAAAAAAACATGCTGCTAGGTATGTTGTCCAATCAAGCACATATGGGATGGGCGTGCCACTTTTCATGTAAGTAAATCCACCTAGTTGAAGGTGTGTGCAAAGTATTGTGCCCATCGGATATGCTTTGCATTGTCGATTAAGCATAAAACAGTGTTTTTGCCTTAGTGTCATGGACAACCATAAAAAAACACGGTCCTAGGTGTCTTATTCAAACAAGTACTTATTGAATGGGGGCTCCACTTTGTACTCAAGTTTGTTTCAACTAGGTTGAGGTGTGTGCAAAGTATTGTCACCATCATATATGCTTTGCATGCTCGATCACGCATTATACAATGTTTTTTCAATAGTGATATGCACATCTGTAAAAGAACATGCCCTTAGGTATCTGATCTGACCAAGTACTTATTGGATGGGTGTGCCTCTTTGAGAACATTTCAATACCACCCACGTTAAGGTGTAGGAAAAGTATTGTGCCCATCGGATATGCTTTGCATGGTCGATCGAGCATTAAATACCATTTTTGCCTTACTGTCATGTACATTCGTAAAAAAACACGCTGCTAGGTGTGTTATCTGATCAAGTGCTTATGCGATGGGAATGCCACTTTGCATGTAAGTCAAATCCACCTTGTTGAAGGTGTGTGCAAAGTAATGTGCCCATCGGATATGCTTGCATTGTCGATCAAGCATAAAACACCGTTTTTGCCTTAGTGTCATGCACAACCATAAAAAAACACGGTCCTAGGTGTGTTATTCAAACAAGTACTTATCGGATGGGGGCTCGACTTTGTATACAAGTCCTTTTCAAGTAGGTTGAGGTGCATGCAAAATATTGTCACCATCGAATATGCTTTGCATGGTTGATCATGCATTATACAATGTTTTTCCTGTAGTGAGATGAACATCCACAAAAAAACACACCCTTAGGTATGTTATCTGACAATGTACTTATCAGATGGGTGTGCCCCTTTGAGAGCATTTCAATACCACCTAGGTTAAGGCATAGGAAAAGTATTGTGCCCATCGGATATCCTTTGCATGGTCGATCGAGCATTAAATACCAATTTTACCTTAGTGTCATGCACATCCGTAAAAAAACACACTGCTAGGTGTGTTATCCCATCAAGGACTCATGGGATGGGAATGCCACTTTGCATGTAAGTCAATTCCACCTAGTTGAAGGTGTGTGCAAATTATTATGCCCATCGGATATGCTTTGAATTGTCGATCAAGCATAAAACACCGTTTTTGCCTTAGTGTCATGCATAACCATAAAAAAACACGGTCCTAGGTGTGTTAATCAAATAAGTACTTATTGGATGGGGGCTCCACTTTGCACACAAGTTTGTTTCAACTAGGTTGAGATGCATGCAAAGTATTGTCACCATCAGATATGCTCTGCATGGTCGATTACACATTATACAACGTTTCTCTGGTAGTGATATGCACATCCGAAAAAAAAAAAGCCCTTAGGTATGTTATCTGACCAAGTACTTATCCGATGGGTATGCCTCGTTGAGAACATTTCAATACCACCTAGGTTAAGGTGTAGTGTTGTGCCCATTGGATATGCTTTGCATCGTCGATCGAGCATTAAATTCCATTTTTGCCTTAGTGTCATGCACATCCGTAAAAAAACATGCTGCTAGGTATGTTGTCCGATCAAGCACATATGAGATGGGCGTGCCACTTTGCATGTAAGTCAATCCAGCTAGTTGAAGGTGTGTGCAAAGTATTGTGCCCATCGGATATGCTTTGCATTGTCGATTAAGCATAAAACAGTGTTTTTGCCTTGGTGTCATGGACAACCATAAAAAAACACGGTCCTAGGTGTCTTATTCAAACAAGTACTTATTAAATGGGGGCTCCACTTTGTACTCAAGTCCGTTTCAAATAGGTTGAGGTGTGTGCAAAGTATTGTCACCATCATATATGCTTTGCATGCTCGATCACGCATTATACAATGTTTTTTCAGTAGTGATATGCACATCCGCAAAAGAACATGCCCTTAGGTATCTTATCTGACCAAGTACTTATCGGATGGGTGTGCCTCTTTGAGAACATTTCAATACCACCCACGTCAAGGTGTAGGAAAAGTATTGTGCCCATCGGATATGCTTTGCATGGTCAATCGAGCATTAAATACCATTTTTGCCTTACTGTCATGTACATTCATAAAAAAACACGCTGCTAGGTGTGTTATTTGATCAAGTGCTTATGCGATGGGAATGCCACTTGGCATGTAAGACAAATCCACCTTGTTGAAGGTGTGTGCAAAGTAATGTGCCCATCGGATATGCTTGCATTGTCGATCAAGCATAAAACACCGTTTTTGCCTTAGTGTCATGCACAACCATAAAAAAACACGATCCTAGGTGTGTTATTCAAACAAGTACTTATCGGATGGGGGCTCGACTTTGTATGCAAGTCCTTTTCAAGTAGGTTGAGGTGCATGCAAAATATTTTCACCATCGAATATGCTTTGCATGGTCGATCATGCATTATACAACGTTTTTCCTGTAGTGATATGAACATCCACAAAAAAACACGCCCTTAGGTATGTTATCTGACAATGTACTTATCAGATGGGTGTGCCCCTTTGAGAGCATTTCAATACCACCTAGGTTAAGTCATAGGAAAAGTATTGTGCCCATCGGATATCCTTTGCATGGTCGATCGAGCATTAAATACCAATTTTACCTTAGTGTCATGCACATCCATAAAAAAACACACTGCTAGGTGTGTTATCCCATTAAGGACTCATGCGATGGGAATGCCACTTTGCATGTAAGTCAATTCCACCTAGTTGAAGGTGTGTGCAAATTATTATGCCCATTGGATATGCTTTGCATTGTCGATCAAGCATAAAACACCGTTTTTGCCTTAGTGCCATGCACAACCATAAAAAAACACGGTCCTAGGTGTGTTAATCAAATAAGTACTTATTGGATGGGGGATCCACTTTGCACACAATTTTGTTTCAACTAGGTTGAGATGCGTGCAAAGTATTGTCACCATCAGATATGCTCTGCATGGTCGATTACACATTATACAACGTTTTTCTGGTAGTGATATGCACATCTGCAAAAAAACATGCCCTTAGGAATGTTATCTGACCAAGTACTTATCCGATGAGTATGCCTCGTTGAGAACATTTCAATACCACCTAGGTTAAGGTGTAGGAAAGGTATTGTGCCCATTGGATATGCTTTGCATCATCGATCGAGCATTAAATTCCATTTTTGCCTTAGTGTCATGCACATCCGTAAAAAAACACGCTGCTAGGTGTGTTATCTGATCAAGTACTTATGCGATGGGAATGCCACTTTGCATGTAAGTAAATTTCACCTAGTTGAAGGTGTGTGCAAAGTATTGTGCCCATCAGATATGCTTTGCATTGTTGATAAAGCATAAAACTCTGTTTTTGCCTTAGTGTCATGCACAATCATAAAAAAACATGGTGCTAGGTGTGTTATTCAAACAAGTACTTATCGGATGGGGGTACCACTTTGCATGCAAGTCTGTTCCAACTAGGTTGAGGTGCTTACAAAGTATTATCACCATCGGATATGCTTTGCATGGTCGATCACACATTATACAACATTTTTCCCGTAGTGATATGCACATCTGCAAAAAGACACGCCCTTAGGTATGTTATCTGACCAAGTACTTATTGGATGGGTGTGCCTCTTTGAGCACATTTATTTACCACCTGGGTTAACACGTAGGAAAAGGATCGTGCCAATCGGATATGCTTTGCATGGTCGATCGAGCATTGAATACCATTTTTGCCTTAGTGTCATGCACATCTGTAAAAAAAACACGCTGCTAGGTGTGTTATCCGATCAAGTACTTATGCGATGGGAATTCCACTTTGCATGTAAGTCAATTCCACCTATTTGAAGGTGTGTGCAAAGTATTGTACCCATCGGATATGCTTGCATTGTCGATCAAGCATAAAATACCATTTTTACCTTAGTGTCATGCACAACCATAAAAAAACACGGTCCTAGGTGTGTTTTAAAAATAAGTACTTATCGGATGGGGGCTCCACTTTGTATGGAAGTCCTTTTCAACTAGGTTGAGGTGCGTTATACAATGTTTTTCCTATAGTGATATGCACATCCACAAAAAAACATGCCCTTAGGTATGTTATCTGATCAAGTACTTATCGGATGGGTGTGCCCCTTTGTGAGCATTTCAATCCCACGTAGGTTAAGGCGTAGGAAAAGTATTGTGCCCACAGGATATCCTTTGCATGGTCGATCGAGCATTAAATACTTTTTTTGCCTTAGTGTCATGCACATTCGTAAAAAAACACGCTGCTAGGTGTGTTATCCGATCAAGTACTTTTGAGATGGGAATGCCACTTTGCATGTAAGTCAATTACACCTAGTTGAAGGTGTGTGCAAAGTATGGTGCCCATCGGGATATGCTTTGCATTGTCGATCAAGCATAAAACACCATAGTCAATTCCACCTAGTTGAAGGTGTGTGCAAGGTATTGTGCCATCGGATATGCTTTGCATTGTTGATCAAGCATAAATTAGCGTTTTTGCCTTAGTGTCATGCACCACCATAAAAAAACATGGTCCTACGTGTGTTATTCAAACAAGTACTTATCGGATGGGGGATCCACTTTGCACGCAAGTCCGTTTCAACTAGGTTGAGGTGCGTGCAAAGTATTGTCACCATCGGATATGCTTTGCATGGTCAATCACGCATTACACAATGTTTTCCCGTAGTGATATGCACATCCGCAAAAAAACACGCCCTTAGGTATGTTATCTGACCAATTACTTATCGGATGGTGTGCCTCTTTGAGAAATTTCAATACCACCTGGGTTAAGGTGTAGGAAAAGTATTGTTCCCATTGAATATGCTTTGCATGGTCAATCGAGCATTAAATGCCATTTTTGCTTTAGTGTCATGCACATCCGTAAAAAAACACACTGCTAGGTGTGTTATCCGATCAAGTACTTATGCGATGGGAATGTCACTTTTCATGTAATTCAATTCCACCTAGTTAAAGGTGTGTGCCAAGTATTGTGCCCATCAGATATGCTTTGCATTGTGGATCAAGCATAAAACACCGTTTTTGCCTGTGTAATGTACAATCATAAAAAAACACGGTCCTAAGTGTGTTATTTGAACAAGTACTTATCAGATGGGGGCTCCACTTTGCACACAAGTATCTTTCAAATAGGTTGAGGTGCGTGCAAAGTATTGTGACCATCAGATATGCTTTGCATGGCTGATCACGCATTATACACCATTTTCCCCCTAGTGATATGCACATCTGCAAAAAAACACACCCTTAGGTGTGTTATCTGACCAAGTACTTATCGGATGGGTGTGCCTCTTTGAGAACATTTCAATACCACCGAGGTTGAGGCATAGGAAAAGTGTTGTGCCCTTCGGATATCATTTGCATGGTCGATTGAGCATTAAATACTATTTTTGCTCTAATGTCATGCACATCCGTAAAAAAACACACTGCTAGGTATGTTATCCGATCAAGCACTTATGGGATGGGTGTCCCACTTTGCATGTAAGTAAATTCCACCTAGTTGAAGGTGTGTACAAAGTATTGTGCCCATCGGATATGCTTTGCATTGTCGATCAAGCATAAAACGCCGTTTTTGCCTTAGTGTCGAGCACATTTGTAAAAAAACATGGTCCTAGGTGTGTTATCGGATCAAGTACTTATCTAACCGACACACCACTTTTCATGTAACTCAATAACACCTAGGTTGAGGTGGGTTCAAAGTATTGTGCCCAGCAGATGTACTTTGGATGGTATATGACGTATTAAACTCCGTTTGTGCCTCAATGTCATGCACAACCATAAAAAAACATGCTTTTAGGTGTGTTATTCGACCAATTGCTTATCAGATGGGTGTACCACTTTGCATGCAATGCAATACCACAATTGTTGAGACTCATGCAAAGTATTGTGCCCATCGGATATGCTTTCATTGTCGAACAAGCATTAAACACTATTTTGGGCTTAGTGTCATGCACAACCGTAAAAAAACACTGTCCTAGATGTGTTATTCGACTAAGTACTTATGGGATGGGCATGCCACTTTGCATGTAAGTCAATAATACCTAGGTTGAGATGTGTGCAAAGTATATTGACGATCGGATATGCGTTGCATTGTCGATTAAGCATAAAACAACATTTTTGCCTTAGTGTCATGGACAACAACCAATAAAATACATGGTCCTAGGTGTAATATTCTAAAAAGTACTTGTCAGATGGGGGAGCCACTTTGCAAGAAAGTCAATTTCAACTAGGTTGATGTGCGTGCACAGTATTGTGTCTATCGGTTATGCTTTGCATGGGGGATCACACATTATACACTGTTTTCCCCCTAGTGTTATGCACATCCGTCAAAGAACACGCTCTTAGGTGTATTATCATACCAAGTAATTATTGAATGGGCGTTCCACTTTGCATGGAACACCATACCACTGCTTTTGAGGCACGTGCAAAGTATTGTGCTCATCGGATATGCTTTACATGGTAGATTGAGTATTAAATACTATTTTTGCCTTGGTGTCATGTAGAACCGTCAAGAAACACAATCCTAGGTGTATTTTTCAAACAAGTACTTATCGGATAGGGATGCCACTTTGCACACAAGTCAATACTGCCTAGGTTGAGGAATGTGCAAAGTCTTGTGTCCATTGGATATGCTTTGCATAGTCGATTGCACATTATACACCATTTTGTTCCTAGTGTTATGCACAATCGTCATAAAATATGTTTGCAGGTGTGTTATCCAAACAAGTACTTATGGGATGGGTGCACCACTTTGTATGCAAGTCAATACGACCAAGTTTGAGGCGTGTACAAAGTTTTGTGCCCATCGGAGAAATGTAGATGCGATAATATTAGAAAATTCTCGGTATGTGTATATGTGTGTGTGTGTGGCAAACAATTTTGATACAACAAAGTAAACACCTAGTGTACTTCATACCTTGAGTATTATGTCAAAATAAAAGCTGAAATAAGCTTGTTGATGAGGATAAATACGCCCTTGTAAATACGACCTTGAATAAAAGCACAGTTGTTGTATGACCACAATAGGATCGCTTTGACACCTGTGATTTTGCCCACATGTAAGTTTGCAAATAGTATAAAAAATCATATAATAATATATTAATAGTTTGCAAATGTGTATAGCAAGTGAGTAATGGGAAGTGGAAGTGGGAGTGAGGAGGGAGGAGTGGAATGGGAGAGGGGAAGTAATAGGGGTGTATGATAATAAGTATAAAAAATAGTATAATAATATATTAATAGTTTTCAAATGGCAAGTGAGTAATGGGAAGTGGAAGTGAGAGTGGGGAGGGAAGAATGGAATGGGAGAGGGGGAGGTAATAGGGGAGTAGGATAATAAGGGAGTGAAATGAGTGAGGGGAGTTAATAGGGGATGAAAAAGAGGAGGGTGAGATGGGGAAATATGGGATTTTGGGAAATGGGAGGAGTATGGACGTGGTGGAAATGTGGGATGGGAGTGGTGGCAATGGGGAAGGAAGAAGAAATGGATGGGGGGAGGGCCAATGGAAGATTGGGATGAGGGATGGGGGTCCAATGGGAGAGGGGGAGTAATGGGAACCAATGGGAGAGGGGAGGAATGAAAAGCCAATAGGAGAGAGGGGAGGAATGGAAAGCCAATAGGAGAGGAGGAAGAAAACCTAATTTTTCTTATATATAGTCTTCCTTCTTCATTCATTCTCCCCTCATTTCATTCATTGAAGCAAGAAAGCAAGAAAGCAAGGAAGGAAGAGCAAGAAAGCAAGAAAGAGCAAGCTTACAAACTTTTTCCAGGTACTTGTAAATTTTTTTGATTAATTCTTTATCTAGATTTTTTAAAAAAAATTTGAAGAGAGAGAAACAAAGAAAGAGAGAGGAACTAGAGAGAGAGAGAGAAAGTTTAGAGAGAAGGAGAGAAGCCTTGGAGGCCGCGGCCTCCAGGAGGAAGAGGGAAGTGGAGGGGGATGAGAGGGAGGAAAGGAGGAAGGGAGGAGCTAAGGAGGGAGGGAGGAGCGACAGAAGAGGGGAGGGAGGGAGGGAGGGAGGAAGCTGGAGGGAGGAGCAGAGGTAGGGAGGGGGAGAGGCGGGGTAGGGGGCGGCGAGCAGGGGTAGGGGGAGGCTAGAGGGAGCAGGGGTAGGGAGGGGGTGGAGACCGAGTAGGGGGCCGCGAGCAGGGGAGGTTGGAGGGAGGAGCGGGGTAGGGGGGAGAGGGAGGACCAGGGGTAGGGAGGGGGGGAGGCGAGGTAGGGGGCAGCATAGGGAGCAGGGGTAGAGGGAGGCAGGGTAGGGAGCGGGGGTAGGGGGAGGTAGGAGGGGGAGCGTGGGCATAGGGGGAGGTGAGAGACGGGAGGGGGGGTCCTAGCGGCCATGGCATAGCCGCAAAGGGGAGGCGAGAGGGGGTGGCGGGGTAGGGGGAGGCGAGAGGCAGGAGGGGGGGAGGTGAGAGGCGGGAGGGGGGGAGGCGAGAGGCAAGAGGGGAGGGGATCCTGGCGGCCACAGTTGCCAGGGGGAGGCGAGAGGGAGGGGAGGGGGTAGGGGGTACTAGCGGCTGCAGCCACCAGGAGGGAGGGATCCTGGCGGCCATGACTGCTAGGGGGAGGCGAGAGGGAGGGGAGGGGGGGTAGGGGTTACTAGCGACCGCGGCCGCCAGGTGGAGGGGAGGCAAGGGAGAGAGAGGCGGGAGGGGAGGGAGCGGGGGTAGGGGGTGGCGGGGTAGGGGGAGCGAGGGCGGCGGGGTAGGAAGCGAAAGGGGGTTCTGGCAGCCGCAGCCACCGGGGGGAGGCGAGAGGGAGGGGAGGGTGGGGCAGGGGTCCTGGCAGCTGCGGCCGCCAGGGGGAGGCGAGAGACAGGAGGGTGGGTGGGTAGGGGGCGATAGGAGACGGGGGGTGTGCGGAGGGGGTAGGGGGAGCGGGGAGGGGGGGCGGCAGGAGGGTGAGGGGAGGCGAGAGGGATGGGAGGGTGGGGCGAGGGGTAGGGGGTCTTGGCGACCGCAGCCACCATGGGAGGAGGGGCGATGGGGGTAGGGGGAGCAGGGAGGGGGAGGGCAATGGGAGGGTGAGGGGGCAGTGGGAGGGTGAGAGAGGGGGTCATGGCAGCCACGAGAGAGAGAGAGGGAGGGGGTCCTGGCGGCCGTGGCCGCCAGGGTGAGAGAGAGAGGAGGGAGGGGAGGGAGGGAGAGAGAGAGAGAGGGGGGGTCCTGGCACCGTGGCCACTAGGGTGACAGAGAGAGGAGGGAGAGAGAGGAGGGAGGGGAGGGAGAGAGAGAGAGAGGAGGGACAGGAGAGAGAGAGAGAGAGCGAGAGAGAGAGAGAGAGAGGGGGGGTCCTGGCGGCCGCCAGGGTGAGAGGGAGGGGAGAGGAGGGAGGGGAGGGAGAGAGAGAGAGAGAGAGAGAGGGGGAGTCCTGGCAGCCGCGACCACCAGGTGAGAGGGAGGGGAGGGAGAGAGAGAGAGGGGGGGTCCTAGCAACCGTGGCCGCCAGGGTGAGAGGGAGGGGAGGGAGAGAGAGAGAGAGGGGGGGTAAGAGGAGTGAGGAGAGGGAGGGGAGGGAGAGAGAGAGAGAGGGGGGTCCTGGCAGCCATAGCCCCAGGGTGAGAGGAGTGAGAAAAAGGGAGGGGAGAGAGAGAGAGGAGTGAGGGGAGGGAGGGGAAGGAGAGAGAGAGAGAGAGAGAGAGAGAGAGAGAGAGAGAGAGAGAGAGGGGGGGGGAGGGGAGGAGAGAGAGAGAAGGAAGAGAGAGAGAGAGGACTCCTAGGAGCCGTGGCCCCTAGGGATGAGAGGAGAGTTAGAGGAGTAAGGGAGGAAGGGGAGTGAGGGGGGGAGAGGGGTGAGAAGACATGATGGAGAGGGAAACACTAGTAGAGAGAGAAGAGAGACGAGAAGACTTTAGGGAGAGGGGAAGGTAAGCGACTAGAGAGAGAGGAGAGATGAGAAGACTTGAGGGAGAGAGGAAGGTACGCGACTAGAGGAAGGTTGGGAAGGTATGCGACTAGACAGAGAGAGATATGTAACTAGAGAGGGAGCTCCATCACATAGAGAGGAAGCTCCATTAGAGAGAGAGAGAGAGCCCACTACATAGAGAAGAGGAGAGGAGTAGAAGGAGAGAGGTCAAATTCTTATAACTAAGAGTAGAGCTATCATGAGCAAGAGTGACAAATAAGATTTGACTTATGAGAAGAATGAAGAGGGACTTACGAGAAGAAAGTATCAAGAAGAATGTTGAACACAAATTTGAATTCAAAAGGAACGTACGAGAAGAAAGTATCAAGAAGAATGTTGAACACAAATTTGAATTCAAATTTATCTAGAGGAATGAATTCAAATTTCCCTCTCTTTTTTAAAAATTCAAATTTATGTGTGAGTGGGAGGAGTCGGCTAGTTTTTCTTATATATGCTCTTCTTTCCATTCATTCATTCTCATTCTCTCCTCATTTCATTGAAGCAACCAAGAGCAGAAGAGAGAGGATAAGCGGAGCCTTACTTTTTTCACTTTTTCCAGGTACTTGCGATTCTTTTTCTTTACTTGCAATTCGAAAATTCTTCTTGTAATTCTTTTTCTTTACTTACAATTCTTTTTCAATTAGTTTCTTGTTAAAGTTTTTGAGTTCTATTTCAATCAATTTCTTATTGAAATTTGTGTTCTAAATTTGAAAAGAGAGATAGAGAGAAAGAGAGAGCTAGAGAGAGAGAGGAGAGAGAGAGAGAGTGTGAGAGAGATAGCAGGAGATTAAGAGAGAAAAGAAAGGAGGGAGAGAAAGTAGGAGAGAGAGAGAGAGAGAGAGAGAGAGAGAGAGAGAGAGAGAGAGAGAGAGAGAGAGAGAGAAGAGAGAAAGAGAGAGAGAGATTAAGAGAGAGAAGAGGGGTGAAGGGAGAGAGAGAGAATGAAAACTCTTGGCAGCCGTGGCAGCTAGAGGAGGGGGTTTTTCTAGTAGGCATTACAATTCTTTTTAAATTAGTTTCTTATTTGAGTTTTTGAGTTCTATTTCAATTAGTTTCTTATTTAAATTTGAGTTTGTAAATTTGAGAAATGAGAGAGAATAGGGAGGGAGAGAAAGAGACAGGAGAGAGGGATAGAGAGAAAATAAGAGAGAGAAGAGGGGCTCTTGGCCAAAGGGAGAGAGAGAATCAGAAATGAGAGAGAGAATGAGAAATGAGAGAGGAGTAGGGAGGGAGAGAAAGAGAGAGAGGAGAGACTTTATCACTAGAGGATATTTTATTTCATTGTAAAGCTTTATTGGCTAATTTTTTTACATTTGTACAAATATTTAAGCCTTGTAAAGCCTTCTAGGCTATTTTCCACATTTATTGCTATAAAATACTTTGTAAAGTCCTCTTCACTATTGGTCACATTTATTGCCATATGAAGCCTTGTAAAGTCTTTTGGGCTATTTCCCACATTTATTGTATCAAGCATTGTATATTGTACTTTACTTGTATGTATCTAAATTCTTCATTATCTTTTCTTGTAGGATTATGGAGCAATCAACTAATGTGGGGCTATCCTAAATGACTCTGAGATTAGAGCATGGTTCTCTGATGTCACTTTGAATTTGAAAGGAAAGGAATATAGCTCCAATGGCTTTGGTAGGTGGACTCGATATCACATGGGAAGAAGAGCTTGGTTTCTTCATCAAAAGGAAAAGAGACTCTTTCTACTTATGTCAAAAAGGGAGTTCAATGATGTTGAAGATCCATGGGATGCTACTTTCTTCAAAAAAGATATGACTTCAAGCTTTGTAGTAGGCATAATGATAGAGCCAAAAGAGACTTTTATGGATATTTTCACAAAGAGTTCAGATCCTGAAGTGGCGGTCTTCATTTTGTTGTATCAAGGAGAGACTCAAAGACCTTTGTGATGCCTCCTCCTCAACCATCAAAGTTTCCAGAGTTGCAAAGTGCATTGTAGGCTCTTGCATATACTTGGGAGCAATTTCCTAGTGTGGTGGCAAAAAGGATGCATGCAAAGATTCAGGATGCACAATATGCTCCTCATATTCAATGATCTTCACACGAAGGAGACCAAGCTTAGACTTCGATGCAGGGGCAAGAAGAACATGCACACTATCACAAACATGTAGAACAGGAGCGCAAACTTCTAGATCAAGAAATGGTGGATGTCACTAAGGATGATGAAACACAAGCCTTGAGTGCACAGGAATTAAAAAAAATTGAAGAAGATCAAGGTCGATCCACTACAGTTATGCTAGAAGCTCTTGCTAGCAAACCACGATGTGAAATGCAAAAGGCTAGTACTACAAGAGCCACAGTTCCAAGCAGTAAAAAAAGGCATCGTCCCACTATAGAGAAAGATCATGTGGATGAAAAATGGTTAAAAGAAGAGAAAGATGAAGAAGACTCAGAACCCGAGGCTGAAGATGATCAGGATGAACTCACATCAATCAAAAATCTTAATCTGCATCTTAATGAAGCAGTAACAGATGATGATGTGGGATATATCTGGGGTCAAAGGACGTGGTTTGTGAATGCCAAAGATGTGGAAGCTATAGCTATCTTTACTAATAGCCGAAGCCTTGATATATCCTATGCACTGCAAATATACGAGGCTTTGAGAGATGGCAAGAAACCTGTGGCAAGCAACATGGTCCTGTGCCCAATAATGTTTTGTCCAATTAAAAATAGCTTTGTGGATCAAATAACATTTACAAGGCCTACACATTTCGAGGAAACCTTCAGTTGATTCTTTAAAGACACTCTTAAAAATATTCCACATGAAAAAGGCGAAGAGGCACAAGGTGAGAATATGCTAAAGGAAGCAAAGAAGGAATTCCTCCTTCATTGTAGATTCCAGCCCATTGATGGTCAACATTGGGCTTATGCTTGTAATCAGATCGCAAACGAAGCAAAGGACGTCAAAAGACTCACTTCAGAACAATTTGCAAAGATAAGTTCATTCCATTATTATCCTGCAACAATCTGTATATTCAAGCATGAGATCAAGTATTTGATTGAGTCCAAAAGACTTAATCATTATGTCCATGGAAAGCATAAGATATCCTCAACATCAGAAGTCTTACAGAAGGCAAGGGTTATATGGACAAAATTTGGTTCTCCAAATCCTGATTTGAAGCGAAAGGTCACAAAAGCAGACGTTGACACACTCACAAACTTCTATACTTCTTTGAGTGCAGTTGTGCCTAGGGGAACTCAAGAGCGAGAAGAAAATATGACAAGCCTCAAGGTGGTGAGAGACAGATATGCCGACTACACTTCTATCATATTTCGTCCTGTAAGTGTTCAATGTGATGCTTGAAATGTGCATTACTTGTGAGCGTGGACAGTTGACCTATGAAGCTCCTTTGTTTATCTCCAAAAAGTCAAAGGTAATGGATAAGAAGGAGTTGACGACAAGGATGTGGAGGCTATAAAGTACTTACCTGACAAGTATGCATCCATGGTAGCACAAAAACTTTTAAAAAAAGAATGGTTTTTTGGAAAGAAAGACAAAGACCATTGCATGGAAGAATGCATCAATGTACAGGTGAGACGTGATGCAGTGCATAGTGCCATTAAGTATTTGCTGTCAGAGAATCAAATTCCACTTAGTCATCGTAACATTGACTATAATGTGGTCAAGCATATAGCTTCTTTGTCAACACCCAAGGTAAAGCTATGGGCAAACAGGTGGATTAAAAAGGATGAAGATGGGTCAGAAATAGTAACCTCTTACATGAGAAAAGAAATCCCACAACAGGTGGTTGCATATGTGGAAAGATTAATCAGCGAGAGAAGGATGCCAACAGATATGCACCAAAGCTTTCAATTCAATGTAGAGGTTACGGCAGAGTCTGGAAAGCTTGTGAACTTCAGGGGAGTTTCAGAAAATGACTTCATCAAGAATGAGTCAGCATGGGACAAGCCACAACTATTTGCTTTGTAAAATTTTATTCAGTTGGACAGTCTCCACTCACTTAAAGTAGAGCATTTCCAATGCTTCTCTCACTTTATTCCAACCCTTATCCTTATCATAGCGAACACATCGTGCCTTAGTGCACTTGTATTCTTCCATCCTAGTCCTTCCACAAACACTCTTATTTCTTACATCCTAGTCCTTCTAATTAACTTGTATTCGTCTTTCACTTTACGTCTTCCCTCACTTTCTGTCACTCTTGAAGGAGGGGCAGCTCACTATGCATCCCTTGCTATCGCTCCCTCACTCTCCCTCTCCCACTTTCCCTCTAAGACAATGACTAGCTACTACCAGACTTCATTTACTGAACTCAAATTCAGTCTTAGATCTCTTTTGTATGTACCAATGCAGGGAAAATCATTCAAGGAGGATATGTTACGCACATGGCTGCTTGATTTGAACTCAGCAGAAGAGGTGAATATCCCTAGCTTTCTTTTTCACTTCTTTTAATCACGTACTTCTTATGATAACAAGTTAAATCTTCGTACAAGATATGGCGGTGGCTAGAAGCTGTATTGAAAAAAATGGTGAAGATGAGGAAAGCCAAGAGAGAAAAGAAGAGTTGTTGAATGCTTACAAGTCGGTGGAAGATTTGAAACAAGTTGTGAGGAGAGTCTGTGAGGAGATTTGCGATGCCAGCTCTGGTTACACATGGCCTGCAAGTTTAAAGTCTACTTGTTTTCATGAAGCCAATGCCATAGTAGGCACTTTCGAGGACATATGCTCTCTCTGATGACTTAATAGTCAAGTGATGGAAATTTAATTCCATAGAAATTCAATTCCATAGAGACTTATGTGTTTTCTAAAGTAACTGTAATAGACAAGAAATGAAACTATAGTTCCACAAAGACTTTTTAGTTCTCTAATGTAAAGTTGTAATAGACAAGAGAGACAAAGATGAGATCTTCTAGGCTGAGCTAATGGAAGGTGTTTTTTAACACCATATGGCTTTGAGTTATATGATCTACTTCTTGTACAAATGTGTCATGCTTTTTTAAAAAGGTATTCTAGTTTTAATAACATGTCATGCCATTTTTTCTAATTTGACTTTTTAAAATCTTACTTTTTGTCTCTTTTAACAATGTGATGTCCTCTTTTTTTAATGTACTCTAGTTTTAATAACATGTTACGTCATTTTTTCTAATTTGATTTTTAAAAATCTTACTTTTTGACTCAAAGTTTTGTTTTATAAGAGCCTCTTTTTTTTTAATGCTTTATCCAAAATTATCTCACAAAACGAATTTGGACAGTGCACCAGTCCAAAATTAATGAAATAGGTGTTGGTAATGTAGCCATATCTCCGAAGTTGAAATAGCACCATGGACCAACCTAGTAGAAATAGATCGCAAGACCTCTCTTAGACCTCACATCTATAGATGTGCTAGAGGCTGATGAAGGTTGGGGTTACACCACCAGGGTCCTCTAAGTAGCCATGTGAGGGGGTAGAGGATGGGCATGTTGAGGGGAAGGGTAGTGGCCAATGAAACTTGAACTCATGGTGCTAGGGTGGCTCCCACAATGCACATGATGGGAGGTGGGATAAGGGGAGTTATGCGAGACTCAAGAACAAGGAAGGAGGCATTGGGAGTGGGGGATAAGGTGGAAGGGGGATGTTGAAAACTAGATGTTAAGTGGATATAGGGAGGGAGGGGATGGGGACAATGTGCAAGGGGGAAGAAGGGGGAGGGGTGTGGAGAATAGTGGTGAGAATAGGAGGTGGGGAGTATGGGCCAGCTTTCTCAACATCTTACATGGGTGTGTCCCCTTGCTCTTTGGCCTTTCCTCTACTCATGTTCCCCTTCTTCTTTGCATGTATGCCCATCTTCCCTCTTCCTTATCTATCCCTTTTTCTTTTACCACTGGCACGTCCTTCTTTTGTGCTTTGCATTTGGATCAAACCTCAATCCACCATTTCTCTATAGGGTAGGCATGCACCTATCCTGCCTTAGATAATGGCCTCCCACTATCGCTGAGGAGTGGGTGAACATAGCCTGCACACCACATTTTCTCCTTTTTGTTTTTTTGTTGGATGTAAATATGGGATGTAGACCTAAGATGTAATTTGCCCTTTTTACTAGTTTAAAAAAAAAATGGTGCTCAAGTTTTTGAGAACAAGTGGCGGGTCTGCATTAACTATAAGAAACTCAATGCGGCCACCAAGAGGGATCATCATCCTCTGCCCTTTCAAGACCTCCTTCTTGAGAAGGTAAGTGGTCATGAGATGTATACTTTCTGTGATGGTTACTTTGGGTTTTAACAAATCAGAATTGCCGAAGAAGATGTGCTTAAAACCACATTTGTGGGGGACATTTGCATTCAAAGTAATGCCATTTGGCCTCACCAATGCTCGTGCTACCTTTCAAAGATTTATGCAGATGGTGTTTGCTCCTTATTTGGGGGATTTCTCGGAGGTGTTTTTAGATGATTTCTGTATATTCTCGTCACGTAAGGAGCACGTCATGAAGGTTAGGTTGGCCTTCCAAAGGGTCAATGATGCAAATGGCAATCTCCACCCTAAGAAATGCACCATTGGAGCCACTCAAGGGAGGTTACTGGGACATATTGTCTCATCTGAGGGCGTCAAGCCTGACCCCAAGAAGGTAGAAGCCATCCTCAAGCTCTCCCAACCAACAACCAAACATCAGGTACGCTCATTTGTCAATCTAGCAGGATACTATCGCCACTTCATTAATCAATATGCTACTTTGACACGACCCATGACTATTAGATGAAAGAGCATAGTGAAAGCCTTAGATCAAAGAGCATTACCATGTATTGGGTCAAGTTTGTTGCACCCCTTTTTGTTTTTATGTTGGATGTAAATATGGGATGTAGACCCAAGATGCGATCTACCTTTTGTACCTTTTTTGAATATAATATGATGCTCGGGTTTATGAGAAAGTGAAATCTCTAGATGAGAGATTGTTACCATGCATTGGGTCAAGTTTGTTGCACCCCATGTTGCTTTGTATTTACTATTGAACTCATTCACAGCTGCATCAAATTTTGTAGCATCTCCATCTTCAAGCCTTAGTTTTTGCAACAAGCTAATACACAATCAAGTGCTAGTAAACCATGCTTGAGCCTTTGCCACCATTTCTTGGCCTCTAGAATCCTATTCAAGTATAACATCATGTAGCTTTTGCCACATCTCAAAATTTTTAAGTCTAGTACCTCCCTCCTTAGGATTAGATAAGAATTTCCTTGGTTTCAAGCCTCCGAATCATGGCTTGCATGAAACATTTCCTATCTTTCTTGATCTTCTCAAGTCCTTCTCAATCTTCACTTGGCTATAGTGTAAACCTACATTTAGAAGTACTTGCTCTGTTTTCTTTGTGGCTCTCTCACTCTCTAATGTTGGTTTTATGTCTCACTCTCCAATGTTGGTTTCATGATCCATGCAAATACAGTGTACATATAAACTAACTTTTCACTTATCCTAACCATGACATACACAACAAAAATATGAACTCTAACCAATGGGATTGGGTCCTAATTATGATCAATTCCTGTAGTATCATGATTTGGAGCCACATTTTGGTTTGTATTTTCATGTCTTTATACTCTATAATGGGGGACACCTCTTTCACACATGCAATACAAACAAGGAAACCTAGCATGTGCTGTTTGGCAAACATCAAACATGCATTTCAAAGCCTTTAGATCTATAGCAAGATTCCACTCAACATCATATGGTCCATACCCTTCAATATGAAGTGCTTCATCATTAAACTATTGTTGTATCACATTAAGAAGCTCACTTTGGCCAAAGTACCACTTAAGAACCTCATCTGTCTCTTTAGAGATGTATTTAAAAACATGGCAATTATATTCATGACACATGAGAAACAACACCACTATCAATATGTTTGGATCTAATGCTCTATTCATCAAAGTCAAGCTGAATCTTTTATCACCTCACTCATCAATTTTCAAAAAAAAAAAATAAATTTCAATTTCGCTCTTGGACACCAATGTCATAAAATTCAACCATAGCCCTTTGTAGTTGTTCAAGGTACAATCATCCCTGAACATTTAAGAACTAATCCTTTCCAACCATTAGTATGAAGCACCTACAATTATACACAGTCGGATAAGAGTCAGAAAGATGAATAGTAATCAAAATATAGTTTTTAGCAAAGAGTGATTCGGCGGGTGCTCTAGAACCTAGAGTCCCACGCTATCTTGCTAGATGGTAACATGATGGCTGTCGAGGGAACATGATGCCCTCCCATCATAAAACTATAGTGGGCACATTTTACATTTATTTATAATGCATATAAATAATAGAAACCTAGCTCAAATCAACCCCTATATCCAAGGTTTATGTACTGAGGGAGACTTCTAACGTAAGGTAATCACTACAAGAGACTTTTCACATAAGGTAATCTAGGGGTAATCTCCACAAGAGAAAACGATTGCAAATATTGTTGAGTACATTCTAAAAAAGAAAAGAATAGTCCAACATCAATTTGTGTTGCAATATTATAAGTTTTTTTAAAATAGTAAAGAACCTTCTATTAAAACTTGAGAAGCAACCATACAATCAACAATCCACATAGTGCTGATCATGGGGAAAGAAGAAAAGCACACTGGCTATAGAAAAGAAAACCTAGGTTGCTTTTAGGGAAGCCAACTCACTACCTAGGGAATCTTTGGAATAAGAGATAATAGCTAGGGAGGAGGCATATGCAACTAGTGAATACCTCTAGCGATGGCAATATAGAAGATACTAGCAGGCCAAGCCTTGCAGAAATGCTCCTAAATTTTGGTTGTGGCTACTGTAGAACCTAGAGTCCCATGCTCCGATATGGTACGTAGGGTGTAAATGATATTTACTAGATGGTGACAAGGGTGGGTGCCAAAGGAACTTAATGCTCTCTCGGCACAAAACTACATGGGAAACCCAAATTTTCCAAGCATGCAATATTATAAGTTGAACTTAAGACCTTAGTGACACATTTTTATGGAAGAAAAGGCGAGCAATTTTGGTTACAATATTATAACTTAA
Source organism: Dipteris shenzhenensis (assembly GCF_047967505.1). Taxonomy (NCBI): domain Eukaryota; kingdom Viridiplantae; phylum Streptophyta; class Polypodiopsida; order Gleicheniales; family Dipteridaceae; genus Dipteris; species Dipteris shenzhenensis. The sequence goes on along the minus strand of NC_141601.1, from coordinate 31,229,346 downwards.
ACTTAAGACCTTCGGTACACATGTTTAGGAAGGTGAGCTTAGTCACAGGAACTCAAGTTCTAATAGTTACTAGTCATATAGTCATGGGCTTTGATTTTATACTTATGGCACAATTTCTCTTCCTTCTTTGCTTGTCAAGTTTTTTGGATCCAATTGATTAAGAAATTATTACTTATGAATTGTCCCCTCAAATTACTGAAAGGTCCATTTTAGTTTTAACATGATTATACAAAGGATACTATTGTAACTAGGCTAGCTCAAATGTTGGCAGCTCTGGTTTTATTAGAATGACTTTAACGTAAGGTCTAAATGCTAAACTCAAATTTTAGTTGCTAACTTTTCTATGAAAGGCTCAATGTGGGGTCAAAGGTCAACATCAATAAGTTTTGGGTGAGGTAAGTTAGCATGGGTACACAAAGTGATGCATTTAATTAAAGTGTGACTTCGAGATGGTGAAGATTCAAGAAATTGTACCATCATGAAGAAGACACCAAGCATGCCATATGAATCACAAGGGCCATATATCCTCCATGTGGACACCCAAGGGGGTTTATTATGCCCATCTAATGGGCCACTATGTAGGACTCCCTCAAATTTCCACCTAGCTATATAAAGGGTGACTTGTAGCATTTTTGGCATTCTATTTTGAGCCCATGTAGCCCTAGGGTATTGTGATATGAAGCTGGGGGAAATTGACTTCATATACTTCTTTTTACTCAACAAGGAGGGCTCTCTCATGTCCTCAATGACACATGACAAGACCACCACACTCCTCTCACAAAGATCTCACATTGATACATAGGGCAAAAGATATCACGAATCCATGTTCCAAACCCCCTTGGGGGAAATTAATCTTCACATCCTCACCCACAACATGTATCTCAATGACTAGAATGGTGGCCAAAGAGTCATATAACTACCTTTGTGAAAAATTTTGTGAAGAAATCACAATAATATGGAGCTAATTGTAATACTTGATGTTGATATATGAATCATAAGAAAATTCCCATGCTTTTTTTCTCGGTCCTTGACCTATGGTTCACTCCTCAAACCACTAGGGTACACTCAATGATGAGGCCAAATTGGACATTTCTTGCTTAGTGGATTGCTTGGCCCTAGGGCTAGGATACCTTTTAAAATCTACTAGACCCATAGGTCATGTGTTCTTCCTTTGGTGCTCTTGCATCTCTTGGAGCTATACTCCATCTTGCACATCAGAACTGCAGCAAAGATGCTTCCTTTTTCTTCAAGAACATGGAGAATTATCTTCAAGATCAGCAAAAAACTTGGTAAGAAGGCATAAGCAGTTTGAATACTATCAGACAATAGTTTGACTGTTACATATCAAGATATTATTACCAAGAAGATACCATAAGAGGTTATCAAGTTGCTGGCTCTTCCTTATGAGGATCCTCATGCACCTCCTTACTAGGATCCACTGGAGCTACCGGCTATTGAGGTCCTCTCTCGTCATTACCTTCTGTAGGTAAAAATTGTTTGCTTGACCCACCTTCTAATGAGACTTTGGGTGGCTTAATGGGTTTTAATTTGTCTCTCTTTTCCACTTCTATAGCTTCCCTTTTCCTTGCACTTCATGGATTATGACTTTCCTTTGGCCTTCCCATATGGTAAGGGAAACCTCCTTGACTCTCCTTTCCTCCTGCAACTTCAAGTGTCTTTCATCCATGTAGAGTTATCAACCTCCTCTGAATCATCATTAGAATCTGGATCATCAGTCTTTGAGTCACTATCTTCTCTATTTTCTTCAACATTTTCCTCTGTAAAGAAGGTAGTGCAACTGTAATATGTTTCAAAGAATTTCACTTGATGGGGTGTATCAATGACATTTACATTAATACCCATCCGTAGCAATATTAACCCATTTGGTAAAGTGATACCATCCATCCATCATTCAATAAGTTTCTTAGCATCTCCTCTATCAGTTTGGGATGCTTTGACTTTCGATAGTCCTGCATTGCTGCATTTAGTTTAGCCGTTTCTTCCTCAATATAAAATAGCTCAAGAAGCTTTACAGGAATTTCAAATAGAGTACCACCACCCCTTGATAAGAAACAAATCAAGAAAGGTTGCAAGACTTGAATGGCGGTGCCATCTGTGACAATATAGTCATTGTGTTGAACTATACCATGATATACTTTTGAAAGGGGGTACCCAATGACAGTTGTAAATCTTGCATACAAGGGATCCCTTTGTGCTTCTATCACAAACATGAATGAAGTTCATATTTTCTTATCACCCAAAGGACCTTCTATAAGAAACCGTATGAGATCAACTATCCCCGACTTGCAAGGTCATGGTTGCATCCTCTTCATCACTATCAAGTGCTCGCCTACTTGTAGATAAGCTACACACGAACAATCTGCATGTGGCATTAGAGTTATTTTGACTTTTTTTCTTTGAATAGTGATGGTAGTCAAATTAATATGAAGATGACTCCTTTGAGTTCCTGCTATTGTAGTCAAAGATAATACTATCTTAGATCGAGATGGTGTTGGTGGCACACTTGCTACAACTTGAGATGTTACGAGTAGTGCTCCTTCAGCATGGGATACTATTGGTGGCAGAATTGCTGTAGGTACAACATTATTCGGTAATGCATCCCATATTTTTTTCAAAGATTCCAAGGCCAAAAGTATTTCTTGAGATTTTGAAGTAAGTGTGAGTCTAGTATAGCCTTCACAAAGTACTTCTTATCGCTAACTCTTAGAGTATAGAGTAGCAATTCATTATTCTTGCATGTTGTGCACATAACTTTCATCAAACCATTTTGTTCTTTAATATCTATCTTTGTGACCATGCCAGCAGTCCTTATTGCCTCTATACTATATTTTGGGCTTGAAACATGTTGCTTAGTGACCAACAAAAAACACTTTACATTTCTCCCTACCGTGAAGTACCATCCATGATAGATACCAAAGTGGAGGATCTACCACGCTTTGTTTCACTCTGTACATCCATGATGGAGAGATTCCATAGCAAGTAGAGTATTTTAGCCTTCCACGCATTCCATGCCAATGCTTTGCTTGCAGACAAATGGGACATCTTGTAGAAATTTACCCCAAGATAGCATAGATCTCCGATCATTTTCACAAAAATTATTCTTTTGAAGCAATAGAGAGGGGAGCCTTCAGCTATCAAGATTCTTGACTAATGACCCTGACCTTGGGAGCCACAGAGTGTCCTGATTTACTTGTTAATGACCTTGAGAGCCACAGACTTTGCCATGATTTCTTGCAAATTTATATATGTTTACATTAAACTACCTAAGTTTTTTGGAGTTGGTAATCCCTCCTTAGTACTACTAATCAAAGTGTAAGAACTATCCTAACAATAACTCTATGTCGATAGCATCAGTCATCCGTAGCATTTCTTTCTTTTTCTTTATTTTAATATTCTTCCTTCTCTTTATTTAAATATTTTCTTTAACATGAAAGTTGAAAAACTTTATTCTAAATTTACTTTTTCAATTTTATTTTCATAAGAAAATTTAAATAATAAAAAAGTAACTTAACTAAAGTTCATTAAAAAATAGTAAAATAAAGAGAATTGTTTTTTAAACGTATTTATTGTTTTCTAGATAAAATAGAGATAGGAAAAATTTTTAATGAAAATTTTGACTTAACTAAACTTAAACTAACTAAAGTTAATTTTTTAAAAAAAAAGAAAGAGAATTTGTAAAAACATATTTATTATTTTTTTTAAAAAATAGAGGAAGCGGAAATTTTAACAATAGTAGGTTGGGAGGGGGGAAGAGGGCACGCCAAAGGTTGGGAGGGGGGATTTAAACTTAAACTTAATTAATCTTACCCCCCCGAACTTGTGGCATGCACCGTAGGTTGGGAGGGGGTGGGGACTTTTATTAATCTTTACCCCCCCTTCCAACCTGTGGCATGCGCTGCAGGTTGGGAGGGAGGGTGATGCCCCTTGCCACTCGTGCTGTGCCCATAGCTCCCCGTATCGCATCGCTCTACCCATCACCATCGCACCCCTCATGCCACGCTGCTCTACCTACCACCATCGCCCCGTGAGACTGCCTACCACTGATAGGAGGAGGGAGGAGGGAGGAGAAGGAGAGGGAAAGAAGGAGGAGGAGAAGGAGGGAGAGGGAGAGGAGTTAGTGGCAGCCACATTGCATGGCGGCAAAGGAGGGGTGACGACAAAGGAGGGGTAGCGGTAGCTCGAAGGAGGGTATCCCATCCTATAGTACCATCTATCCAATTGGATGAACAGACCGCTCTTGCCCCCAGTCCCTGCCAGCCCTAAGCCCCACCAATCGACACCAAAAAAGGGGCAAAACCTACCAAAGGTTCCCATCAACAAGCTAGGCCAGTACTTCGAGGGTGATGACACGAATGCCACTATCCCCATAATCTATCAAAACAAAAAAGTTGAGGCCATCTTGGATGGGGGAGCTGGAGTGAGTGTCTGCACCAAGGAATGCTGGGTGAAATGGAGAAAGCCTAGACTCGAGCAAACCCATCTAGTAGTAAAGTTAGCCGATGGGGGAGCTAGACTTAACTTGCCAACCATCACCACCACCATCGACTTACCCTGTCGACCGTCGCCCTCAAAAGATCCCATCGGCCATGGGGATGCAAAATCTATATAAATAGGTCTTATCCTGTCAGGTCGTCGCCATAGCAGTTTCCCCCAAACTCTTGCAAAATTTGCCCAAAATTCTCACAGCCTCCTGCCCTTTTCTAGTGCCATCTAGAATAGCCGGTTTTTGTCTTCCCGCTCTTCTTCATCCACTGACTCCCTCATCACTCAACTGCCATCACTCTTTCTAATGGATCCCGAACACGAATTCTTCGAATTTGACTTCGCCCCCGCCCTATCCCACAGGCCACTCGCCCCTCAAATTCCCAAAGCACTCCTTGTGCAACAATTCGTATGCCTTTCGAGTTCCCCATAGAAGATTTGCAAGGGGAAGAAGAAGTATCCAATAGATAGGCCACCCAAGAGGGTATAACATCAGTTGGTACAGCCCCCTCAAGATCAAGAAAGCGCACCCCGACTCCAACAGCAAGCGAATACAAGGTCGTGCACTCCCAATCGCACTCATCGTTGGGAGAAGCATGGCTCCAAGAATTAGACGCGTGCATTGTGCACTCGCACTTTGCTTATAAGGGTCACGACTACACCCTCCATTACCATACAGTGGCAGCCTATGTAGCATTGAAGGAACCAGGGGTGGAGGATGCACTCAGAGTTGCTGGCTTAAGCAGAGTGGTAGACTGCCTCCCATGCCACCTGGACATGAAATCGTTGGCAGAATTCCTCCAGACATATAATAGCAACACCAATGTTGGCGTCCTGTGAGATGCAACAATCACTCCCCACCACTACCCGATCAATCAGGATATGGTACATGCCACCTTCAGCCTGCTGATCGTTGGCGAGAAGTACTCCACAAAGAAGAAGTTGGACGCCCTCAACAAGGTCTGCCACTATGACCGACAGAAGAGCAAGGGCCAAATCCAGTTCACCACATTTAACAAGCCCGAGGTGGACAAATCAGCAAGAGCCTTGCAATGATTCATGCAAGTCAAGCACATAGACCACCATCAGTCCATTGTGCCTGATATCCTGCTGCACTTGGTGGAGCCCCTTGGTGGAGCCCCAGCTTACAAATTGGGCAGACTATTTCTACACCCAGATGAGGGACGACCTCAAGACGCATGGGGACACAATACATTATGCAATAAAATGGTGTATCTATACACCACCTATATGTTGAATTCAACAAACTCTTTCCAATCAAATGGTGTATCTATACACTACCTATTAGGTCATATTTGTGTGGAAGTGACCATTTTGTTGCAAATTTACTGATGTTTTGAGTGAAGGTCACCTCTTACAACTCTAGGAAATTTTGAGATTTATTAGGCCATACTTGTGTTGAAGTGACCCATTTAGTGCTCCAAAAAACCCAATCTTGGAGTTCACCAAGTGATATTGAGTGGAGGTGACCAATTCCAAAAAAAAGTCCAAATGAAGCAAGAAAGTCCAATTTTTTTGAATAGTGTGTTCTCTCTCTCTCTCTCTCTCTCTCTCTCTCTCTCTCTCTCTCTCTCTCTCTCTCTCTCTCTCTCAATCATGGTTATCTAAGTTTGACAAATTTGGACACTGTGTAATAGAACACGATGTAGAGGGTTGGAAATTCCCCACCCCACATATCATGTTTTGCTTCACACTTTCTTTAGAGCTCTCTCTCTCTCTCTCTCTCTCTCTCTCTCTCTCTCTCTCTCTCAATCATGGTTATCTAAGGTTGGCAAATTTGGAAAGTGTGCAATAGAACCAATGTGGGGGTTTGGGAATTCCCTACCCCCTATATCGTGTTCTTCTACACACTTTCTTTAGAGTGCTCTCTTTCTCTCTCTCTCTCTCTCTCTCTCTCTCTCTTGCTCTCTCTCACACACACACACACACACACACAATAATGGTTATCTACGTTTGAAAATTTTGAAAATTGTGCAATAGAATGTGATATGGGGTTTTTGGAATTCCCCACCCCCCCATATCGCCTTCTTTTGCACACTTTCTTAAAATCTCTCTCTTTCTATCTCTCTCTCTCTCTCAGGCTACCCCCAAGACCCGGGTCATTTTTGGCCAAACTAGAAATTGTGCAATAGAATGTGATATGGGGGGTTGGGAATTCACTGGCCCCCCATATCATGTTCTATTGCACCCTTTCTTAAAAAATGAATCCTCACTAGTGAAAGCTCTCTCTCTCTCTCTCTCTCTCTCTCTCTCTCTCTCTCTCTGTGTGACCCATGAATGCTTGATTGATTTCTTTGTTTTAATTTAGAGATTTAAGTCCCAAAGAAATCGACTATGGAAAAAAAACATAAAAGTGTGAAATAGAATGTTATATGGGGGTTTAGTGAATTCCCAACCCCTCATATCGCGTTCTATTGCACACTTTCCAATTTTGGAGAGAGAGAGAGAGAGAGAGAGAGAGAGAGAGAGAGAGAGAGAGAGAGAGTATTATCATTCTCGAGAGGCAAAAAGTGATGCAATATGGAGTGTTTGGGTAGATATATTGCTAAAAAACCAAAACACAAAACCGTTACAAGACTTCCAGTACTATCTATGTTCAAACAAGGGATAATGCTACACCCCCCCTTGGTTTATCACATTGACAAACAATTAGCTGAGGGATAATACCACACCCTACTCATGCAAACTCCAACACAACCTAACCCGACTCAAAGGTGTCTAATATTGAAACAACATCGGTTTGTTTTGTCACTCGCTCATTGATACTTTGCTCCAAAATGTTGTCCTTTTATAGATCTTTGTCTCCCTTGACTGCCTTTGTTTAGTGAGTTTCATTTCTTTATTGTATTCCTCAATGGCCTTGAATTGGACTCTACTAGAAGATGTTTGCTATTGCAAAGCCAAACTTCTATTTTTGGCTTTATCATAATCCTTTTAAGTAGACGATGGAAAATTGTTAGCAAAATGTTCATCTCGATTTTCATTTTTATGAAATGTAACATTAAAAAAACAGGCAAAAATTAGTACCTTCTTTGGTTGTTAAAGAAAACCTAGTGATCCCTTTGGCATGCGTCCAAAAAATGCATCATACTCATGATCTTACTCCTTCATTCGCTCCTCATCGTCGACGATTTAGTTAAGGCAATTCAACACCATCTGGAATGCAAGAGCCATCTTAAAAGTAAGAGAGAGAGAGAGAAACACAAGGAGTGGCGGAGTGATTCCGTGAATGTGTAAAATAGGGTGTATTTAATATTGTTCCCCACATTTTATGAACTGTATCTCTCAAACCGCATGCTTATTTTAATATTATTGGCTATTTGTTGTCCTTTCATGCAAAAGCTAGCCTTCATTTCCATCATTAGCAGGAGCTCTCAGAAAGAATTTTTAGTCATGCTTGACATTTGTTTAAGCTTAAAGTATTCTTTCTTGTTCTGACATTCCATAAATTTTCCCTATTTTTGTAATTTCAATTACGTTATGTTTTCCCTCACCCCATTGGTTGAGAGCTATTTTTAACTTTGGCCAAAGGGCCCTAAACGAGATCCCTTTTTCCCTAAGGAACCACAATGAAAGAACACAATAAAGAATATATATAGTATGATATTAGGAATCTTTGATTATGACAACATGCTAAGCACATCCTAAAGCAATTGATTTGACATTATAAGTCATGTGGGACCCTAACTTTCATATTGAAGAGGATGGCACACATGTATCCCTTTCTCCTAAGTGTGGCCCACTAACACCCAGTGCATTGGGTCATGTGCATTTTCCTATGGATTTGTCCTCCTTCCACCACCTCCTCCACCATGAAGGCTGCAACCTCGAGTAACCAACATGAATTCCCAATATAAACTTGTCATACAACTCCATGCCAATTTATATTAATGGAGTCTAAAAATGGTTATGAGCAAAACATTTATGATAGATATGTAATGCTACCACCACATGAGAGCATTAAGGATTAACTATTTCCTAGCTTATGGCCATTGCTGTTTAAGGGCATGCCTAGCTTCCCTAATCGTCACTAGTAACATTCTAAATTAAGTGTATAAAAGACCCTGGGATATGGGAGTGAGGTGCTACATGCATACCCAATCCTTTAAGCCTAGTGTACTACCTAGAGCACACATTGATGTCAATATGGACTCTCAGAGTGATAGCCAGAGTAACTATTTCCTTTTCTTGTGACATCCTTATCTTGATCCAAGCATGAGGGCTCTTAATATTCTCATTTAATTTAGTATTCCATTGCTTTCACTGCAATACTTGTGTATTGGATTCAAGAAGGCTAAATTTTGTGAAAATTTATTCAATTTTGTTTCAAGTTCATGTATATACCTCTTAGTATATGTCCACACATTTACACATGCTTCATAAGTGTTTTAAAAAAGGACACTATATTCATATGCATATTTTCATCACCTGAGTATTTCTATACAAAGGCGTAAATAAGCATAAATTTTGTACACATTTTAAATGGGGTATTTAGGAAAACCAGATTTGTTCTATATTGTCAAAATTTGGTGCAACTACTCTAGAATAATCTATGCATCCATAAAAGAAATAAGATTTAAACTATTATTTCATTCTCCCATGTAAAACTACTATAATCTCCCAGTTATCTCGAGGGTGAGCTATCAAGAAACCCTCAATATGACATGCATACATGGGTTTTTTTTAAAAAAAAATCCATAGAATTTGTGTGCATATTAAGAACTCTTTTTTGTCTAACTATTAAAAATGTAATTAGAAAACCTCCATTTGAACTCAAGTGGCATAATCACATATTTTATAGTAAACCACTTGGGCTAATATTTATCCAAGTTTAACATGAGTAGTAAATGGACAATACATACACCACTATATCTTTATCTCTAAAACTTTGAACATAATGTAACATTGCAATATGCACGTTAAAAGCAATTTCAAAATTTGTAGACAATAAGAAAGTCTTTTAAAAATGTTGTTAATACCACTAATGCTTTAACGGTCCTGTTATCTAAATTCAAATACATACTTTGCTTAATGGATTTCTCATCATACTAGCATGAAGTACAATTATGATCAAGAGATGATGCATGTGGCCCCTTAAGTATGCATAAGGTAGTTCTACTTAAATCTAGGAGGGAAAAACTTTACAATGAAGCTGTCTCAAATTGTGCATGTAGACGATTGTTTCATATGCTAGAGAATGTAGTACAGTAAAGATATGTGCTTAAAGAAAAATTATATATAGCAAACAAACATGATTAAAGTTATCTCTAGATAGTGAAAGCTAAGCATGCATGGAAAAGAGTTACTAACCATGTAGAATGACCTGGTCCCTAAAAGTTACATTGTGGCACATGTCATAGGGTGGGAATAATCATTTTGTAGGACTTTAAGCTGCACAATAGGCATGTGGCCTACAAAATGACCAATGAAACAACTAATGACATGGCAACCACCCTTAACAACGAATGCCTCTATTCTCAACATGGACCACTAGACAAAATCTCTATAGGAATAAATTGAATCTATAGTAGAGCCGCACCATTTGGAATAGAGTTGGTCATTTGTTCAGGTCAAAGACAAGTTCATTTATGATGTCATATTTTTGTTCTTCCTTTGAGGGAGGAACCTTGGTGAGGAGCATTTTGATAAATCTAAGGAAGGCACATGCTGCCATCATGGCTATGTCTGGGACTTGGCATTATTGTTGCATATAAGCTTTGATGTAGTCACCCCTCAGGTTGTTGTTGCAGGAATTGAGGGGGTTGCGGAGGGACAATCGTCTTCTTTGAAGCGGGGTTAGAGACTGAACTTTATCAAACTTTTGAGCAATCTCATGTGCTAGCACCATAGTTTTTGGATTCTCCCATTTAAGCTTGAGGTGGAATTCATCACTTGCTCCTGCTACAAGGTAGCCCAGCACACGCTGAGTCATTCCAGCTCGAAATCCGACATTGTCCTCCTGCATGGCAATTAAACAATCCAGGAGCACGGCCGCTCGATCCACATATTGACACGCCGTCTCGCCTTATGATTGCTTCAAGTTTGCCACCTGCAGGTATACATTCTCTGGCTCCTCTTCTTTGTCGAAATCATCGCTGTTGTCAACCTTGGCCAGCTTTGGCAAACGTCGTCGGCCTGCTTCTCATACCACACTTGAGCCAAACCCTCTAGAAATGTGGGAAGAACCAACAGCCATCTGTCTTCAATAAGAAAGTTCAGAGAAACACAACGGCGCTTGAACGCCACAAGATACTCATTTGGATTTTCTTCCACCCGTCCACAAAACACGGGACTGTTAGCCATGCTTAGAAGATGGAAAAGAGAGAGGCAAGACGAGGCTCATCTATGGACAAACAATAGAAAGAGGAAGCTTGAACTGAAAATCGGGTGAAGATACATCCACAAAGCACACATAGGCAGGGTAGGGTGTGACTGGTGTATTGTGAAATACCACACTGGAAAATCTTCAGCATAGAATAGCACATAGACTATCTTAAAAGGACCAACCCTCATGATATCACATACATCTTTACAAGCGAGGGTTAGAGACACCGCACTGCATGAGGTTATTCATCAAGGCAGACAAGAATGCCATGACGAATGTCAACAGTTGGAGAGCTTGCACGTCACCTTCAACTTCTTCTAGTTCTTGTAGTCGCCATGCTATTTCTTCAAGGGGTGTGCGGTCTGGCATCCTTCTTTTGAGCAATGTCCTTGAGGACCTTTTTGATGATCTTCCGAAGTTGGTAAACTCGTATCAAGTATGCCCAACACTTAGTTTCATGATGACCACAACCTTTGCATTCCTTACAAATGATCACCCTCCTTCATGGCTTGCGGCTTTGTTGGGGTGGTGCTTCCATTTGTGTCATGCGTGATTTAAGTACAAGCTTCACATGCCAAGAAATCAACAACTAGATTTCGAGCTCGAGGGATATGCTGAATTTTTACCTCTTCAAAGATGAAATGTAGGGGATATGGAGTGAGTGGGTAATTCCACAGCATGTCGGAATCTCTTTCTTGTAAGGCAATAAAATCTTTCCATGACAGGATTCGATAGAGGCTGCTATAGGAAAATTAGTTTCCTATTCACTATGGAGTACATCAATTGTATCTAAAGAGAAAGTGAAGGCTGTTGGAGAGGAATTTGGTTGTCAAAAAAGGAGCTGTCACTGAGTTAAAGCAAAGATGTTGGCTGCTATTGCAACAATACCAAGGCAATATGGAGCTAGGGAAGGTATGCAGAGAGTTTCTTATCTTTAGTTCAAAGATATTGTGTAAGTTATTAGCAATTATGCTATCGATATGCAAGGTGTGCAACAGTCGTATGCAAACAAAATTCTTTGACTTGAAATAGAAAAGAGGATCCAGTTGGAACATGTACATAATAATTTCTAAATATAGGAACTAAAACTAGAATTGTTGGAAGAACAAAATTTTCAAAAGTTCAAAGTGAAAAAGGATAAGGTGGAAAAATAGTTAATGCAACAAATTCAAAAACAAAGGGAAGGCATACCTATTGTGACAAAGTTGCTATCAGAGATGAAAACATCATTTTTTGAAGTATTAGAGAAAATGAAACATAGAATTACAAACAAACAATTTATTACTCCAAGAGTGAGTAGTTCATTGAAGTATTTGGAAGACGAAGTTAGGAATATGTCAGAAGATAAAAAAATTGAGGGCATTTTCATGGGGTCTGAAGCAGTTAGTAAGTTGCAAACGGAGAGTGTCAGCTTGAGTCAGCATGCATGGGAGAAGCTGAGAGAAAGATTGTTGATTATAGCCCAAAGGCCATAGGAAGTTATACTTTGGAAGAATCTACAGTTTTAGCTTTGAATAGCAAAGTAACAAAATAAGAGGAAGCTATTAGAGAGTTGCAACTGCAGGTTGAGAAGTTCTATCAAGAGCTGAAACAAACTAAAGAAGAGGAGCTACAGCTACAAATAGAATCTTCATCGAGGTTTTTGACTAACAAAAAAGGCTATGTGTGTAGTTTTTTGGATATGCAGGTTGTACAAGAGAAAGTAGGGGTCCAGCTTGAAAAGCAAAGCATAAAAGATCGGGTAGAAGAAATATAGTATTCTACAAGTTCATAAGTGATCACCTTCTCCCCAAATGTGCATCCCAATTAATGCTCTTAGACCCTTGTAAATTTTTTTTTGACCTCATCTATCTTCGCTGCAAGAAACGGGCACAAAAGGGCACAAAGCATTGGAACTTTCGTGTGACTTTGTCCTTAACTCTGTGGTAAATGTTAGAGAGAGTGAGCTCAGTGGCCGCATAACAGTTAGTACAAACCAGGAGATTCTTGACAACACGGGCACACACAATAGCCAAGCTACTCATTGTGCACCCCTTCTTTGCATCTACAGATATGCTTTGTGATAAGAGATGCAAATCTGGGACATACCCTTCCTCATTTTTAGCGAAAGATCTTCAGCTTTGCATAAAGGGAACCTCTTGTATCCTTCACCAAAAATAAATGCCTGCATCATCTCAATCTCTCAGCCTGGAGTTCTGGGGCAGATGCGTAGCATACTTGGAAGTTGGAGCTTTCAAGCTCCATCAAAGGACCTATAGCAGCCTCCAGTCTTGACTGAAGTAGCAAGCAGCTCGCTTTGCTTGCAGCTGCTAGCTCCCCATCAGAGCTTAGTCCACCCAGTAGTGATACGGAGCTCAAAGTTCCCTCCATCATCGACAGCACCACATCTGTCCTGCGTGATTATTCCAACTGCTCTGAGCAAACCCCCTTTAGCCAAGGCAGCCTCTGCCTCGAGTTCAGCAGCTCCTCAAACCTCCCTCATCCTTGACAGCACCTACAATAGTTGCAAACCAGCGCCGCCCCAGCAACCAACAAAGTTTTCATAAGCTCAAGCTTCAAGGCTCAGATCATGGTTCTTGTGAGTCGTGTACTAAGCAGCCTTCTCCAAAGTTAGCCTCGACCATGCAGCTTTTTTCTCAACTGCTGAACTTCTCGGACACCCCATCCGCGCACAATAATCAATGCACAGCTCTTACTGGACTGCAGCATCAGCAGATTTCAGAGTGTACATGACTCCATGCGCATTGTTCCATAATTTTTTGCTCGGTGGGGAAGACGAAGGTGACGTGGCAGGCTAGGTACAGCACCGCTTCACTGTGTTGTGCCACATGTCGTGATAAGCATGCCAAATTTTATTCCCTTTTCAAGTTCAAAACGAACATATGGTCAGCTTGATCATACTCCTTCCGTGCTTGTCTTCTCACTCCCATTGCCTCGACCATTTTGTCTTCTCCTGCATGTGGGCACCTGCATAGATGTTAGACATCAAGACATAAGATGGAGCATCCGTTTCATCCAATCGCAACGCATACTCAAAGGCCAATCTTCCAAGCTCCACATTACCCCACTTTTGACAAGCACCCAACACCGTATGCCACATGACAAGATTAGGATGGAACGGCATTTTCTTAACCATTGCTACTGCCTCACCCAATTGGCCAGCACGGCCAAGCAGATCAACTATGCCAATGTGGTGCTTAATGGTAGGAGTGACGCCATAAACTCTGCCCATGGCCTCAAAGTAAGTCTGGCCCTTACCCACTAAACCTATGTGACTGCAGGCAGTAAGAACAACAGAGAATGTGACCCAATTTGGCTTTATCCCTTCTCGTCTCATTCCTTCAAGCATATGAAAAACAATTACACTTTCTCCTTGCTGAGCATATCCTGCCATAAGGGCAGTCCATGATACTATGTCTCGCGCTGGCAGCTTATCGAATGCATCCCGTGCTTCTGCAAGCGAACCACAGTTGGCATACATATCCACCAAGGTATTGCCAACAACGAGATCTCCTTCCAGCCCCTTCCTGGCTATTTCGGTATGCATTTCTCGGCCCTTGTCCATGATTCCTAAGCTGCCACAAGCTTTCAAGCTGCAAACAGCTGTGACAACATCTAGAGAGAGACCCTCTAGTTGCATCTGTTCAAGACAATTCAGAGCTCCCTCACTAGGCCCATGCTCAGCATATCCTGCAATGAGCGCAGTCCACGAGAACTCATTTCGATTTGGTAGCTTATCAAACACTTCCTGTGCTTCTGCAAGCAAGCCACATTTAGCATACATATCCAGCAAGGTGCTGCCAACAAGGACATCTCTTTCAAGCCCCTTTCTGGCTACCTCAGCATGCACTTCTCGGCCCTTGTCCATGGCTGCTATGCTGCCACAAGCTTTCAAGCTGCAAACAAATGTGACAGCATTTGGGGAGAGACCCCCCAGTTGCATCTGTACATGACAGTTCAGCGCTTCCTCACCAAGCCCCTGCTCAGCATATCCTGAGATCAGTGTGTTCCACGAGACTATGTCTCGAACCGGCAGCTTGTCAAACACTTCACATGCTTCTACAAGTGCGCCACATTTGGCATACAGATCAACCAAGGTGTTACCAACAAGAAGATCTCTTTCCAGCCCCTTTCTCGCTATCTCAGCATGCATTTCTTGGCCCTTATCCATGGCTCCTATGCTGCCACAAGCTTTCAAGATGCAAACAAATGTGACAGCATCTGGAGAGAGACCCTCCAGTTGCATTTGTTCAAAACAGTTCAGCGCTTCCATAGAAAGCTCATGCTCAGCATATCCTGCAATCAGTGCATTCCATGAGACTACATCTCGAACTGGTAGCTTGTCAAACGCCTCCAGTGCTTCTGCAAGTGAGCCACATTTGGCATACATATCCACCACAGTATTGCCAACAACGAGATCCCTTTCTAGCCCTTTTCTGACTATATCGGCATGTATTTCTCGGCCCTTGTTCATGGATCGTATGCTGCTACAAGCTTTCAAGCTGCAAACAAAGGTGATAGAATCTGGAAAGAGACCCTCCATTTGCATCTGTTCAAGACAGTTTAGCGCTTCCTCACCAAGCCCATGCTCAGCATATCCTGCCATGAGCGCAGTCCACGAGACTATGTCATGAACTGGCAGTTTGTCAAACACTTCCCATGCTTCAACAAGCGAACCACACTTCACATACATATCCACCAAGGTGCTGCCAGCAAAAAGATCTCTTTCCAGCCCCTTTCTGGCTAGCTCAGAGTAGATTTCTCTGCCTCTTTCTGCATCTTTCAGTCTAGCACAAGCCTTTAGTATGGACACAAAAGTATGCTTGCTGGGGTGTACAGATTCCCCTTGCATTTTCTGGTAGAGGTTGAGGGCATGCTTTGAATCCCCCAATTCAACATAACCCCTGATGAGAAAATCCCAAGAATACACATTCCGATCGACCAGCTTGTTGAAAACCTGCTGAGCATCGCACATGCTTCCAACTTGGACCAACACTGGAACCAGGTAGTTCCCAAGATACCTATGATCTTCCAGCCCATTTCTGCACAAGTAGGCATACAAGCGCTTCGTGTAAGCGAGATTTTTCTTTGTTCTGCACTTATGCAAGATGCATGTAAGGTTCTGAATTGCAGGCGGCTGGGGCATCCCTTCCATAAACGTGAGTGCCTCCTCTAAGCTAAGTGTTTCCCAGCCACTCTTCTTGTGCAGTTCTTGTGCTTCAAATGCATTGACCTTTACTCCACTCTCCTTCAACGAGCGACAGTCTTGGGCCTGACCAGAGGATCCTTTGAGCCTAACCCAACCTGGATTGTACCAGCCATCTACCCATAGAGACTCCTTGGTGATCTTATGCTTGAAATCTGGAGACCTTGGGTTACTCTGTTCTTCAATTTTATAAGAGACCCATCAGACCAGTCAATCTATAGATTTACCGATAATTCAGTTCTGACCCGTCAATACTTACTTTGCTCTCTTGGTTGTCCCACCGCTTGCAGGGATCCGTAAAGTACTCCTTCCATAAAAGCTCTGACCCTGACCTACCTGCGAAAGGAACACCAATCGCCAGATGTCTATGACTTCGCTTTTTAAATAAGGAGCAACACACATCTATTACTAAACTAACCAAGGATACTCCATCGAACAAGAAAAGCCTCCAACATTCTTCACAGCGGTGACAGCGCTTTATGAAGCGTGAGAGGGACCAATCAACTGATAACTCTGATAGAAATTCGTAGGGCTAATTAGTTGCCGTTCAAGAGAAATGCTTTCCATGAACCCTAGCGTATCTGGTTCTGCTAAAATCATCCATGTAAAGATAACAAAAATCTTAGCGGGATGAAATGCATTTACGCTGAAGGAAGACAGTACCTGAAAGCGAACGTTCCTCAATCAGTGCTCTACTGTCCTGGGGAAAGTGAGGGCTTGATTGCCTGCGAAAAGGAGCTGCCAACCAGTCGGATGGAGGAGCTCCGGAACAGAAAAACTCCGAACGATGCTCCGAACGATGCATAGGAGGGACGATAGAGCTGCATAGTTCTCTCCCCCTTCCTGTGTACATGTCCATCATCATCGCGAGAAGAACTAGATCTTCCTTGAGATCAGGCCATGGAGGAGGAACTAGAATTGGAGAATGGCTGCCCTGTGTGGTGAGGAAATAGAATTAAAAGATGGCGCGCAGTGTGGTGCAGGAA